>NW_017100265.1:793538-794291 GCF_001263275.1 Habropoda laboriosa | reverse complement strand
ATGAAAATTATTTCATTTTATTTATAATTAATTGAAAATTATTTTCATTCTTTATCGATTGAAAATTATTTTTCAGTTAAAAGTTAAGTGCTTCATGTGTAACTTTTAAGAAGAAAAGGAAACTTCTTTCTCGTTAAATACTTCTAACGACAAATTTCTTTCACTTCCAAATTAAGAAGTATTTTTCTTTTCGAACACGATAATAATATTTTTTATTAGTATAGATAACAGAGAAGCAAACAGTAATAATGAGCACTATTGAGGTTCTTATTTGAAAACATTGATATCAATATATTCCTGTCTATTCGCGAGTGTCATAAATTCGATAACGACACGCACAATGTTATCCTTATCAGAGCAGCCGACAGCTAATCAGTGGACTGTAATAATTAGGTAACACGAATTATAAAATCGGTTGCATAAAACTTATTCATTATTGTCTAGTACGTTTACTGTTGCTATACCATTTATTTTACGGATTTGTTTATTAATTCTTCGAGCCTACCTTTTAAAGATGTCTACAAAGAAACTTCTGCGGGTCTTAACAAGCGATATTAATAATAAATCAATAGTTATTAGCAAGAATGTTTGACAATGTTCTAGTTGACCTATAATTTTAACGAATGATCTAGCTTATTATGCGTGCATCAAACATACTGTTTCATTATATTAAAGAGTAAGTAGAAAATAATATTAATAACGTAACAGTATTGGTAAATTAAATTTTCAAATATTTACAAACACTAAATTTAA
>NW_017100265.1:790562-793461 GCF_001263275.1 Habropoda laboriosa | reverse complement strand
GAAAATTAAATAATTAAAATTTTTAAATTTCAAATTTAGGAAAATAAATTATTTAATATTGGTCAACTTTAAACTTAAGAAAATAAATTATATTTCAAATTTTCAGAAAAATTAAATTATTTTTCCGTAACAATTCTTTAACGCGAATTATAGTAAACAAATAAATAAACCCACATTTATAATTTCTTACAAATAATACAAAAAGAAGAGACAACCTTAAATTGACCATTTTTCTTCAATCATAGAACTTACCACAAATTTTCGAACGAAGACATTTCTGTCTCCCTTTGCACATTCAGTGCTAATAAAACAAGTAAACAAAAATGACTCACTCCCAGAATATTCCGTATTTCGACACAACTTCCGAACAACCGTTCCTACGTTGATTAATACATATTGTACAGACGAGAGCAGCACAGATCGCATGTTTAACGCAGCATTTTCAATCTCGAACCGTACGATTAAGCAACGTCGGAACGCTGTCTAGTGTTCGCGCGTGAAACGTGCATTCTGAAATGTTAGAAAAGTCGATCCACGCTGATCGACGAGATAGCAAAGCTGACAGGAAGTCCAGAGATTGCTTCCCTTCTATTTGGCCGCGGGGAAACGATTCGTAGCCGTCAAGAAGCGACTTGCAGTTTAACGTGACGCCGCGCAAGACCAAGCGAAATGTCAGCCCGGGAATTTGCATTTCCTAAATGCCACTGCGTGAAATCGGCCGACTACGACTCGCGCGATCGCTCTTCGCTCGATTGAAAGTCTGCTTCTTGTTTTTTTTTTCAGTATCCCGTGTGTTCTTTTTTTGCGATCCTACTGGAATCCATTTTCGAACGAAAATTATACGATCGATGCGTTTAATGAAGATTTTGCGACGTTCCGAAGTTTGTAATTGATGTTCCTATTGGGTTCTTTGGGAATATTTTTATTCGGATCTGCGCTGTTGTGAGAGAATTTTTTGATACGTGGAAGTTAATGGCAGTAATCACCATTTTGTTAATTTTACTAACACTATCTTATTAATGCCATAGATTACAATAATCATTCTAAAATAAGAATTGACGTGCACTGAGAGTCTCTTAAATAAATTATTTCTGCTATTAATTGACTTTCATTCTTCCTTGTATTTTTCTAAATTAAATTCCACTTATTGTATATTACTAGTGTATGAATAATATGTAAATTATGTATGAAAAAATAAAGAAGTGACATAAAATAAACATATCGCAAAGAATATCTTAATTTTACTTAATTCTCTCCTTCAAAATTCTCTGCAATTAGCAATTACCAGTGCAGAAAATAAGTGTAACCGAACAGAATCACAAACAATATTCCCTAACTCTTCTATTACCCTTTTTCTGGAAATTTCCACGCAATACATAATCCCATCAATTGAGGGGGATTATGGCACAATAACTCAACGAGCAATATAATTACGATACTTCAACCGTCGCGTATTATTCTTACCGACACGACACCCAGTTGAATTTATGTCACCAGTCATAAATCATTGTTTATTAGCCAATTAATCGAGGACGTTACCCCGATCGTTTTATTATTTAATTAATTTCGTTTATTTTACGAGAGAAACAGGCAAACGAACTGGCAAACGCGAGACGCAATCGAGCCGAAGAATCTCATGCGGGCACCGCGTCCCAAAATCGATTCGGTCAAGGGTTCGGAATCGAACGCGAGCTGGCTCCCCGCAGGCGGGTGCTCTTTCATACTGTTCATTTCACAGATAATGGCAGCCATTAAATGTGTTGTGCATGCACATTCGCTGATTTACAGCTCGGCCGCGGTGCAACCGTTAACGATTATCAGAGTGCAGAAATAAGGCGAGAGTTCGTTCAAACGTGCCGTCTTTTCGCGGTTGCAAAGCCAAAAGTGGGTGTCGAAAGGGATTTCTTGTCAGCTTTTCTTCGTAATGTGTGTAATTATACTCTCTGGATAGAAGAAAGTGCGCTCACGGTAGAACGACTACTGAATTTTATCCCAAATCATTCTGATAAATAGCTGTGACAATTAAGACATATTTTTTTTATAAATTGTAATACTCTTTCTTTTTTAATTTATTAGAAGAAAATGTATGGCTTTTTCTCTACTGTAATTTTAGGTAATACGGAATTTTTAACAGTAACATTCAAAATTTTTAATTTTTATTTAATGTTTGTAATAATTAATTAAAATAGAAGCGAGTGTACAGTAGAGGGGTTTTTTATAGGGGTGGAGAAATATGTTGAGAATGTATAATGACGTTTTGTTTGCACGGAGCCTTTGTTCCCGTGTGAGTTGAGGTTGCAAATTGATCGAGATGTGGGACACGGTTGCAGTAGCAGGAAAAGAACTTTTATGTATATCGTTGAACGGTGATTTTTAAGTAGCAAGATACTTTTATTTCACTGTTCATCGTTGAAACTTGAATGCACACATTGTTGCAGCCTCTATTCTCGAATGCAACATCGATGGAACCACTATTTCGAATGCAAAACATTATTGTACGCGTTACTTTTGAATGCAACATTGCTTGAAGCGTTATATTTCAACGCAAACATTGTTCGAATCTCTGTTTCTGATTGCAACATTATTAGAAGCGTTATTTCGAATGCAAACATTATTACAAGCACTACGCTTGAATGTAACATTGTTACAAGCGTCATTCTCGCTTGTAACATCGTCAATTCGTATTATTTTCGAATGCACATTGCGGCAAACGTGTTATCGAGTTAGCAACAATTTTGCCGCGAATCGTTCTCGAAAAACGCACATCGTTGCACGGTGCGCCGTTTTGCAATTTTGTTGCCCGAAGCTGCTCCCGATAATTGCACATTGTTGCAAACGCGCTATCGGGATTGCAACTTTGTTGCCGCGAGGCGCTCCCGAAAATTGCACATTGTTGCAA
>NW_017100265.1:754085-790321 GCF_001263275.1 Habropoda laboriosa | reverse complement strand
GGAAGCCGCTCCCGAAACTTGCACATTGTTGCAAACGCGTTACCGGGCTTGCAACTTTGTTGTCGCGAAAATGGCACATTGTTGCACGACGCGCCTCTTTGCAACAATGTGCAATTTTCGGGAACGATTTTCGGCAACAAAGTTGCAAACCAAATAACGCGTTTGCAACAATGTGCAATTTTCGCGACAACAAAGTTGCAAGCCCGGTAACGCGTTTGCAACAATGTGCAAGTTTCGGGAGCGGCTTCCAGCAACAAAGTTGCAAAAAGGACAATTGCGTTTGCAACTTTGTTGTTGAGAGTCGCTCCCGAAAAACGGACAATGTTGCAAACCGGGGCGTCGTGCAACAATGTGCCATTTTCGCGACAACAAAGTTGCAAGCCCGGTAACGCGTTTGCAACAATGTGCAAGTTTCGGGAGCGGCTTTCGGCAACAAAGTTGCAAACCCGATTACGCGTTTGCAACAATGTGCAAGTTTCGGGAGCGGCTTTCGGCAACAAAGTTGCAAACCCGATTACGCGTTTGCAACAATGTGCAAGTTTCGGGAGCGGCTTTCGGCAACAAAGTTGCAAACCCGATTACGCGTTTGCAACAATGTGCAAGTTTGGGGAGCGGCTTCCAGCAACAAAGTTGCAAAAAGGAGAGATCGAGCATGCAACTTTGTTGTCGAGAGTCGCTCCCGAAAAATGCACAATGTTGCAAACCGGGGCGTCGTGCAACAATGTGCCATTTTCGCGACAACAAAGTTGCAAACCCGGTAACGCGTTTGCAACAATGTGCGATTTTCGGGAGCGGCTTCCGGCAACAAAGTTGGAAACGTGTAATTCGCGCTTGCAACTTTGTGAAACGCACGCATTTTCGTTTGTAACGCCGTACGACATGCAAAACATTGTTATATGCAACAATGTGCCGTTTTCGCGACAACAAAGTTGCAAACCCGATTACGCGTTTGCAACAATGTGCGATTTTCGGGAGCGGCTTCCGGCAACAAAGTTGGAAACGTGTAATTCGCGCTTGCAACTTTGTGAAACGCACGCATTTTCGTTTGTAACGCCGTACGACATGCAAAACATTGTTATATGCAGTGCTTTGTACGCAAAACATTGCCACAAGCATTTACTTGTACACTTGTGTTCAAATGAATAAGTGCTAAGCCACATTTTCTACTTATTCATCTACGGATAATGCAGCTTGTACGAAAGCATCTGTATGGAAAATGTATGCATTAACCGTGTTCCTTATTAAAATAAGTTTTATACTAAGTAGAAATTTCATCCCATTCGAAATGAAATTTACTTACGATACAATTGAAACCTCCCAAAGTGTGTTCTCTTCTCTCAAATAAAGTTACAAATCGAATTCGTAGAACCCTTCACCGATTAACCAGCAAAAACGACACACAGAAATAATAATAACGAAGTTTTGAAACAGTACCGTTCATAATTCTTACCTACCTCTCGTACAATATCTTAAAGCAATTTACGAGCACATCAAAGTCCACAACCATTCGATTCACCCTCGTGAGCAGCCTGGCATCGATCGTGGGCACTCTAAACTATATAGCAATGTTTCAGATACGAATTTTTTTAATAATTATATGAACGTCATGCTTCAAACGTTTCTTTTTTTTATTTAGTGAATTAATTGCGATGAATTCTCATGCTTCAAACTTGGTACGTACTTAATTTATGCTCGTCAAACACAATAATTAATTTTACTATAAAAGCTATCTTTTTTTATGCAAATGTGTATTATACCTCCATTTAGAAGTGTCGTAAATAATATCACTATTATTCATAACAAAAATTAAAATGTTTGATTTATTAACGTGCTCAAACATTAACGTACCTACTCATTAAAAATTTATGAGCTTTTCTGCGCAAATGTTGTTACACAATAGGTTAAATGTACGAATAAATATTATTCTCCTAACGCTGACTTATGAAAGTGTCGAATAAAATATTCGAAAAAGGAATTTTCACACTTCTTTATTTCTTTCAAGTTATTTAACATTGATACGGTTATAATTAATTCTTTGAATCTTCCAAAGTACAATAAAATCGTTAAAAAAAATCTTACAACTAATATAAATCATTTTGCAATTTAAAGGTATATTACTTTCTCGAATAAGGAGATTGTACACAAATGAAAAGAAGGGACATAACGAAAGGGGATGTAAAGACTTAACGCACACGATGACTGTATAATATACGTAGTTGCTCAATTTTGTGGACTTGTTGCCTCCTGATAAAACCTGCATATCTGTCGTGTGGTCAGGTCACGATATGTTACTTTGTTTCGAGTACACAACAGATACATAGATTGCATCGTTAATTACACAGGCATCAGAGTGATAACAAGGTCAACAATCCTTTCAGACTGATATTTCGTTTTCGTAACGTGTACGTAGAAATTAACTCGTAAGACTAATTTTAAAAATGGTTACCTGCAATAAAGCAATAACGATTTAGAAGTTACATAATTAAATCATAAGTTGTGGTTACAATTCTTTTTACTGAGTTTCTGTAATTTTAATTCTCCTTCCTTCTATATTATTATTTCTATACAATTTTGTATAGAAGAGAATCATTTATTTAAAACAGTTGTTTTACTATTTTCCTGAAAGAAGTTCAGAATTGTGTTTGCGGAAGAGTAAGATAAGAAAAACAGATGAGTTCGCTCGAAATAATATTTAAAAATTTTGTATAATTCTTTAAAATATTAATTTAAAGTATTTTTAAAGTTTTGAGATATGTAGTAATTTTTTTATTTACAGAAATTCAAATAGAAAGAATAATTTTCTTTCTTCTGAAACTTCTAACTCCTTTTTCACACATTTTCACGAACACATACTCAGGCAACAACTGAAGAATCTCTTAAACGACTTCACTTCCTTAAAAAAAAATGCTAATTAAAAATTTCAATTTCACCTTATTAGAAAAAGAAAGGAAAATTACAAACCACTGGTATTTCCTAACAAATCAAACCACAAAACGTTCAACTTAGGCTCGCCTCTACTTTCAAACAATTCCCCATAAAAATTTCAGATGATTCTCTCAAAGGTCAACGTAGTCTGATGAAGTAAAACACGAGACGTGTATGGAAGCAAACATGGTTGTATCTCCTGTCCCTCCTGAAAGGAAATTCGTAAACTCGTATAAATTGTATACAAGCAGATATTCAGAGAGAGGAACTCTCCCTTCGGATCGACGTCCCGTGAACGGCGAGCAATGAAAAAATGAGAAAGATGAACGATAATCCGAGCTCTGCTCGTCGGGAATATTAAGCGGAGACAGTGAATGGAAATGGCGAGCTTACGCGAATGATCATGTCCATAATGCTTTCTAAAACTGTTATTTATCACATACGCCACACACGTATCGGGGATTTCATTTGGATTTATTGTACAATGTTTACCATGGCTAAAATGGTCATCGACAGCCGCGTGAATCGCCGAGACACGGGAAAGGTCTTTGTGAAACGAATTTCAAGATACCTAACAGTATTTAACTTGAAAAAATTAAATAAAAAAAAAATATTTGAAACAATAACAGCAATACGTTTACCTTGAAATATTTGTATATTAGTAATCATTATCTATATATGGCGCACATAATTACAATTAAAAATTACATTACACTGCAAGGAAAATAATTTCACGATTAAATAGTACAAATTGTAACCTCGTTAAAATTCAGAAACTACGAATTATTATAATAATTCATTTCATGCATCCCAAATTGCAGCATCGAAAATATTAACCAACTTCTAACAAATAAATACTGAAAATTCTTCGTTGAAAAATCGTTGCGCTTGTTGTTCAAAATTAAATACAAATTACGTAAATTGTAAGGAGGAAGAATTTCACCTTCACCCATTTTCCCCAGAATTCGCCGAGTCTCGGTTGAAACTGTGGAAGCAATTTTCCAGACTAATAAAACATCCTTCACGGCGGTTCTACTACGACTGAAATAATCCAACTTCGAGGCGAGTTCAGTCGATTATTGGCGGACTGAATATCTCCAACGTCGCTATCGCGAACCGGGACTTATGCAATCGAGCATTCGTGCTGTATTCTGAATAACATTATTTACATGTTTCCGGGAACACCTGCCGGAGCTACTCGTTAGTGATTTTATGATACACCGGCGTCGTTCGCGCGAACCTACAGTTTGTATCAAAAGAAATTGCCGCTTGATACTGTCGTGGTTGAAAATGTCGTATTAAATTGCTTCTCTGTCTTTTTCACTTAATCACCGATTTCGATGAAATTTTGGTGTACGGTGGTTCTCGCAAAAATATTCGACGTGTATTTTTTTATTTTGGCAATTGTCCACGTTGAAAGTTGAAGGTGGTAAATATATTTAGTCTAGTATCTCGAGAAATATTAGGGATAGAGGAATACTGTAAATTGACGAATTTTCTATTTAACAAATTTGAGAAATAAAAAATAATAAATAATTTTGACCAAATATGTTCGTTACTCTTATTTTTGAGGACGATTTTCACTTCTTCACTATGGACCATTGCTGACATAATTTTGTATCAGCAACCGTCCAGGTTAAAGGTGTGAAAATCGCTTTTAAAGTTGGAGATAGTAAATATATCTAATCTAATATCTCGAGAAATATTAGAGATAGAGGAACAGTGTAAATCGACGAATTTTCTATTTTCCAATAAGGAATTTGAGAAATAAAAAATAATAAATAATTTTGACCAAATATGCTCGTTATCTTTATCTTTGAGGACGATTTTCATTACTTCACTATGGACCATTGCTGATATAAAAAAATACGTGTCGAATATTTTTCTGAGAACTACTGTATACCAAAGTTTCGTCAAAATTCTTGTTAGTATTGTAAAACTGTTAAATCAGTAGAATTCTAAATTCTGTAATATATAATAATAGTAGGAGTGATATTTTCGTTGTTGCACACTTTTTCCTTTACTTTTATATTAAAAATTTGGTCAAAGATGAAGTTTCCATTGAAGTTTGTACTTCAGTCTTTCAATAGTATAAATAGACGTAATATTATTGAAGGAACATGATATATGCGGTAAAGTGATTATTTTCGAAAAGCCATTGATACGTGCGATAAATCGAATAATATGGATCATTCGCCGTGCAATTTGCCGGTGTACATTAAGAGAGAACATTTTCAAAGGTGAAAAGGTAATAGAGAGTTAAATGGTTAGCAATAAGAGGGAAAAGCTTTTTCAGAGTAAAGGAGTGATAGTTTTATACTTAACTCGTTTCACTGCCGGTAATTCTGATTAACATATTTATGGAGAAAGGTAGCTAAACGAATTTACGACTCCGATCGAAGTTTTCAAATGTTGCAAAATGAAGACGTAAATTTTCTATTTGAGGATTCGTGAAAATAGCTAAAATGAAGATACGAATTGCTTATTCTGTTCATTAAATACAATAGTTATTTCACTTTGCGATGTTAATGACTATTTAAGCAATTTATCGTTTCTTCAATAATTAAGGAAATTAAAATATACATTTGAAACGATGAATAATATAATAGAGAACAATTTAAAATGTACAAAATCTAACATGAAAATTGATATTAACATTAAAATTAATTTCAAAATATAACGTAATATTCTTGACCGTTTTTCTAATTCATGTAACATGTGTAAAAAAAAACTCAATTTCCTCGATTTATCGGAATACAATAATCGTCAGTGTTGTTTCCAATCACGCTGCAACTATACTTATTCTTTTTATTAATCAACGATATCGTTATGCGTATCTCCGCAGAGTTGCAACAAAGTATTGCCTCACGATCAGCAACTTCCTCGCGTTAATTCAGCTTCGAGGACTCCAAACCGCTTCATTATAGATTTATTCTTAGATCGTTGAATAATTTCATTTCAACACAAATCCTATCGATACTTTATTCGGTAATTTTCGCCTCTCAATTTAAGACGCCGCATTTCGCAGCTACGAAATTGGAAATTAGAGCATTTGCATTTTAATGTCTAACAGACAAGTTGAATATCAGCATATTGAAAGAATTCCATCATTCACGAACAGTTAATTCAGGAAAATTTTTTTATAATTGTTTCACTTTTCAAAACAGGAATTTATATTCTTGCTACGAATACAAAAAACGAAGATATGATAGATATATTTAATTGTAAAAACAAATTTGCTACATCGAGTCATTTCATGCATAAAAATATTAAATTCAAGAATATTTCTTAACACTCTTGGAAAATTATTTTTTCCCAATTCGCACTGTTTATAGTCACATCTAACTAAAAGAACTTCTTCAAACACACTCAATGAAACGAATCCACTTCAACACTAGCAACTTCAGCATTTCACCTTCACTTTGAAGATACAATTTAATTACTTCGTCCTATCACCCATACCCGCTCGCAGGATAAATTAATCATAATTTCCCCCTTAATAGACGCAACAGTTAAATCGTAATAATTTACAACTGGCGAGCTTCGATAGAACAAGTGAAATTTACCTGCTTCGTTTTACGAGACCTCTGGTAATACAAATTTGCCACAATTCGTTCCCTAATGTGTGCAATCTCTAAATTGCAATAATCACGAGAATCGTCAGTTCTTCTTATTTTCCCTATCACTCACTTCTACACGTGTGCAGCCATTTACTCGTCGTAATTCTCAATTCGCAAGTTTCCTTCTGATTCGAGTTTAATTACTTTCTCCGGTAAAACGTAATCATACTCGAACTAAGAAAATGCAAATTCAAGTTGTAGTATTATTTTTACACAGACTCGGTTCATTTTCGTTAATTTGTGCTAATCTATTATCTCGAGAGAGATAAAAAAAAAGTCCATCTTCTTCCACCTTCGGATTCTCCGCTTCTCAAGGACATCATCTCGTTCGCCTTCGACATGTATGCGTCTCGCGTATCTATCGGCGATAATTCACGCCAGTTATTTTTACCATTCTATTGGGACTATCGTAGTTTTCACTGGACCATCGTTCGCCTCGTTGTTGCTGCTCGCTTGTTGGCGCATTCGAGAAACCGGTTCGATTGAAATTCAACGATCCCTCGTCTCCGTACGTCAAAGTCACAAAGAAACGTCTCGACTTTGATTGGATCACTTAACGTCTAGCAGAAGGATGCGTCTTTGAAATTTGTTATTTATTTATTTCACTATGTAAACATTGTTGTGTCGATATGCAGGCAATCCTCCGATCTTCGAGTAATATACTATTATTTGTAATATTCAATATTAGTAGTATACAATTTTAATTTAATTTAATATTGATAACAGACGTTACGATGTCAAAGATTTTATATCATTTTTAGAATATTATTTGTAATATTAAAAAGATAATATTGGACCTTATACAATAATTCTGGACCTTAATAATTCATATTCTTCAGAAAGTACAAAATGCAGAATAAAATTTTAAAGGCTCCAAGTGACATTCTGCACTAATATCACCTTAAACGAGAAAAATATTCATCGCTTGACATTCATGCAAAATTTCCTTCCATGTTCGTCATTAAATTAAGTCTACAATGTTAACCTGATGTGTGTCAGAGAGAAGAAGAAACCTGTTCTTCGAGACACGTCCGCATATTCATGATTAATTAAGTATTCAACGAATTTACCGATACGAAATTTAACAGCATAGCTGAACGAGACAGTGTGACAAAATTGATATCGTCTAGTAAATGTATTAAACGAGTGTCTGTGCCCGCGGTAGTTCACGTTAAATAATGCCTTTTCCCTGTTATCTACCACAGAGACGATATCTAAAGAGCACCTTAGACTCTATTTGCGATGTACTTAATCGCCACGATAATAAACGTCATTTAAACAAGTGAGTAGCTTAAATGATCGTGCTAAACGCGACTAGCTTAGATAGTTAGTAAAAACAAGGTTGAATTGGAAACATCGTTACGTTGGTTATATGAATATCACATTTATGATTAGATTAGTGATTCGAACGTTTGAGTCAGGAAATCCGCTTTCTACAAATAGATAACCTCTTTTGTGGCTTGAAGTTTACTGTTTTAGTAATTATTACATTCTATTTTTGTGACAATTTCAGTGATTACGACATTTTACTTTTCACATTTTAGATTCTATTTTTATTACAATTTCTGTGATTATGACATTTTGCATTTTATTTTCATTACAATTTCAGCGATTCTGACATTTTGCATTTTATTTTTATTGCAATTTCAGTGATTATTACACTTTACCGAGCTTTCGCTTTTAAAAATTCATGCAAAGGCCAAACATTCGTTTGAAAATAAACCTTTTTTATTCTGTTTAATATTCCACACTGTCGAAGTTTTGAAAATTTTTCAGTTTTGCAGTTCACAAATGCTAATTTAATTTTGCTGCATAACCTTGCAAAAACGTAATCACTGAAAAATCTGTATGAAAATAAGTATTGAGAAGCATATGGAGTATAATTTTAATGAGAAACGTTGATAAAAGAAGCCATAAAGAATTCTTTTGTTTTTATGAATGGTAAATATGGCATACTTTTGTGTAATGATATATATTAGCGTGCTTTTGAGGAATTTCGTTTTCTTGCATGCCGAGTCTTGTTAAATTTAGGATCACAGACCGGTTTCTGAAATTAAGGACACCTGAATTTAAGAAACTACCTAAAAAAGTTCACGTCACTGCCGACATTTACAATCTTCCAAACATATTCTTGACAGAGAATTCAACGAAACTCGTACATTATTAGAAAAGAAAGCGAAAGCAACGTTCCTCCAGACTCTAAGACTGTAACTTTAATTTCTGTGCTATTTCACTAATAATCTGAATAATTTCCTCAAAAAATTTGTACAAAATTCCCTTTAAACACAGAAACCCCACATTTTTCTGCAATCTCTAAATGCACAATCGAGAAATTCACAAAGCCTCGAAAAATGTCCAATATTCCCTTAAATAAATTATTCTAAGAAATTCAATCATCTACAAATTGAGAGAAACCGAGCCTGAGTATTAAACTGAATAATTTCCATCACAAATTTGTACAAAATTCCCTTCAAATACAGAAACTCCAAGCCCCACAACATTCTGCAAAGAAAAATTGACAAGGCCTCGAAAAATGTGAAAAATTTCCTAAGAAAATCATCTGCGAGTCGAAAAAAAATTCGCGACGTACGATTTGGCAGCAACTTCAAAAAAAAATCTCAAACATCCGTGCACAGGAAAGAAGCGAGACTCGACGGCTAAAAGTAGGCGCATCGGTTCGAGCGAAATCACGAGCAAGCGGATCAGTCGGTCGTTCTCGCGAGGATCTGTCCAACAGGTGTCTTCGCGTAAAAGCACTTTCGATCTTAACAGTTACCTCTCTCCCCTCCAGCAGCCGGTCGTACCACTTCTCTGGCCTATTCCTCTCCCACGGCCAGCCACGATGTCAGAGACCTTTGCCCCAATTCACTTTTCTCTTTCTCCGCCGCGAAGGTTAGCCTCGAATCGCCTTATCGGTTTCATTTCCCCGCTTCGTCGTCCCACACCTTTTGCTCTTTCCTTCTTCCTCGCCAGAGTGTTTGCCCGCAACTCGCATCGGTCGTCGCTGCTGCCGCCACGCCACCGATCCTCTCGATCCGATCGATCACTCCCTCGCGTTTACACGT
Source organism: Habropoda laboriosa (assembly GCF_001263275.1). Taxonomy (NCBI): domain Eukaryota; kingdom Metazoa; phylum Arthropoda; class Insecta; order Hymenoptera; family Apidae; genus Habropoda; species Habropoda laboriosa. The sequence continues at coordinate 780,711 of NW_017100265.1, read as the reverse complement.
TCCTTCTCTCGGTCGTTGAACGAGGACCCTAACCGATGCTCCCCCGATAATCTCAACCCCGGCACGATTATTTTATATCAGAGAGAGAAGAGACGTCTGGAGTTCGAGCATGGCTGCTCTTCGGCGTTCTCCACGCGTGTTTGACGTGCTCGTTCGCGATTCCGTGCCTTTGTCCAGTCGATACACGCGACGCGCGCGGATCACACGGGAAACTTGCCGAGAGATCGAACAATCGTGATCTATTCTCGCATAGGCGGCGCCAGTCGGATGTAGGATAGTTAAACTGGTCAGGGGTGGATGATTCGTGTTAGGTCGTCTTCGACGCTTCGGCGTTTTTAAGCTGTTTTGTTTTGAAAAAGTATATCTTCGTTGAAATTATACACTTTTACTATAAATAATTTGCATAGTGATCAACGTATTAGAAGAGAATTAATTGCATAAAAATTCGAATCTCCGAGAGGAAGAACGATGTAAATCTTCCCGATCTAAACCTATAGTCCTAGTACTTTAGTATTTAGTTTACACTCGAAAAAAATCGTGCCGGAATTAATGCTCTTGTAATATATTGACGAGAGTGTATTTCAATGCTGTTATATATATATATATTTTTTTTTTAAATGAACGGTTTAAAACGGTATGTTGTTTGAAAATTTGAAGTATACTAATTTTTTATACACTTGTATATTTAAACAGTTTATCGTCATTTTTGCTATTAAAAAAAATGCAAATGAGATTAGGATGTTTAAATAGTTATCACGTTACTTTGGAATAGAGTTTGTATTACTTTTGGAAAAACAGATAATTATGTATTAAATTTGAAACGTTTCTCTTCAATTATCGTCCACATTTTTTTACCAGAAAATGCAGATTTATTCTAATGTGTCTGTTTTAGAACAATTGCAACAAAATTAACGGTGAAAAATAGAACGACTGCAGTCAGTTCGCCGTTTTACGCAACGACTCGACTTTTGCCTGTAGCAAAATCAGTGATGTAACGAAGTTGATATCTGGAGTATTTGAAAGAACTCTTTCGTTGTATTTTCGTTCCACTTGAAAAACTCGAAAAGTGGACTAATTTCGTATGGACAATTTCAATCATATTCCAACCATAAAAACTATAATAACACATATACCGGCGTGAACTATAGCAGTGCAAATGTTCTTTTATTCATACTTTAGTTATACAATTTGTTCAATTTTAAAATTATTTTAACATAAGTTACGTAAAGTTCGATATTGGTACTTTTAATTTTTACAGATAAAGATATCACGAAATTAATGAAATATATAATACACACAAGATAGAGATGTTTTGAAAAACCTTTAGATATCAAACGCGAGATTTCTTTTGTTTATCTTTTTATCGTCGAGTATGCTTATTCTATTGTGTATTTCGACGGAACGGATATAGATCAGGCTTTTGTATATGATAATTTATCAGGTGTATATAATCAAAAGTTTGGTAGATTTAAAACTCTTAATTGTGAACGTCTCATGACTTTTAAATTCAAATCTTCAGAAGAAAGTTCTTTAATTAACCACGACACAAGTGTCGTAAAGAACAGATCATAGGATTATCTTAAAAATATAATTACCGATACTCATTTCGACACGACGATGTATGAATATTTTACTCTGTGGCAAATCGACAAGGTTACTTACTCTCAAGAATATTTGATAAATCTTCGTGCAACGTGTACTCATATACACTCGATAAAAAAAGTTTTCGTACATCAACTTAGAATTTCATTTTAACAGAGAAAGTAGTAAATAAACAATATTTACGTTATTTAATTTAATTTGCCATTTTGCAATTTCTTTTATTAAATTAAGGTGGAAGTGCGCAAAGGACTGAGTTAAAAAGCGCCAAGAGCACAGTGCAAGCAGATATACAAAACGTCTGCAAAAGCTAAAGGCACAGTGTGAGAAAATTTTCAGAGCACTCAAAGGCACAGGGTGAGAAAATTTTCAAAACGTCTGCATTTAGGCGTCAACAACAGTAAAAGGGTTAATCATATTAAATATTAATTATATGAAAATTCTCTTTTGGCACAGGCGGTCCTTCTAACTAAACGGTTAATAAATTAACTTTAAACGTTGCTTAATAAATTTTCCTCCTACGAAGTTATATTCGAATCTTCAAAAATTTTCCTCCTACGAAATTTTATTCGAATCTTCAAAAATTTTCCTCCTACGAAATTTTATTTGAATCTTCAAACATTTCCCCGAGAATACTATCAACACAATCTCCTACGAAGCCTCACACTCTTCAATAATTTCTCACTCACTCACCCACCCAAAATCGATCTCACAGTATTTGAAAAACTCGCTCGAGACGTATCAAGGACAATCGACTCGCGAGAGATTCGCAGAAAGAGGCAAGAAGAAGGAAGTATTTATTTGTCGGGAGCACGGTCACGTAAGGCCACGTGATAAATTTTCCCTCGTTAATACCTGGACGTCGATGGATCGGCCGCGCTGCCGGAAAGAAGGATTTTGCCCGGAAAAGGCGAGCTTGCTGGGAAAATGGAAAGTCGGAAATTACGGTCGCGCCGGGTTTTGCCAGTCATTCTTAGGTTTCCTCGACGATCGGCGGCGGAGAAGAAGAAGAGGCGAATAGCCAGCGATACTTAACGAAGATCATTATACCTGGGCTGCAGATCGTCTCGCTACTTTCCATTTAATCGCTTCGCCACACACGTGCATCGAAACACTCGCGCCGTTTCGTGGGGCTATTTGCTCGATCGCGTATTTGCCTCGCCGATACTACGGCTATGTAATTTATCGCGTGCACCTCGGTTTTGTGCTGGGAACACACGTGGATATACGATAATCGACGTCTGGTAGACGAATAATTCGCTATTTCGGAATCATTCATACCAATGGTAAATCAATTCGATCTACTTTCGATCACGATGTCACGCTTGAATGTCCCGGTTAAATCGCGGAATGAAGAAACTCGGGGATGATGTTTGTCGAAAATTTTAATCGATAGAAATTATTCCGGAATAAAAAAACTTAGAGATGGTATTTGTCGAAAATTTTAATGGATAGAAATCATTCCGGAATAAAGAAACATAGGGATGATATTTGTCGAAAATTTTAATAGATAGAAATTTGTTCCGGTTAAATTCCGGAATAAAGCAACTTAGGGATGATATTTGTCGAAAATTTTAATAGATAGAAATTACTGGAGGAATTGAATTAATATGTGATAACTTATAAATTCGATATTCGCAATTAGCGAGAAACTCCTCCATTTTGAAGCATATTTACTTTTTAAAAATTGGAGAGAAACGCTGAAAGTGACATTTGTATGCTCTGAAAAAATTGAAACATTTCATTTAGTAGTTATATATGAAAAAAATTTCCAAACTTTTCAATAAAATTTTAAATTTCACGTCCTATCACCATAATCTCGAATAATTAGAAATGTCGAAATAAATATCTTCGAATGTAATACTTCTTCATTCCTATGATCTTAGATAATATCTCACGAATGCAAGAACATTTATATGTACATATATGCGTCCACAGATTTCAGAAACAACGCTTCGATAAGAATCGCGATTTTTGAAAGTTTGCAAATAACGATAAATATCGTTTAATGGATTAGGAGATTGTATCTATTTTTATCGCAAACAGAAGCATAGCTAAAAGAAAGAAAAAATACCCAAGGAACCTAACTACGAATTTATTCTTTATTTATTTATTTATTTTTCCATTAGTTTAATCTCCATTGGCGATCTCCTTTAGCAGACAAAACAACAACGCGAAGAAAACGGGCTTTCACATATTTTGCAATTTTCGTTGCTCAATGTGATTTTTCATCTACGGCAAACCAACGGTATTCCATGTATGTAATTATTTTCTACGTTATAAGAAAAGGGGAAAGTGAAACAACTCACTCTGATGCCAGTTGGTAGGCACGAGATCAGGTTAATTGATTCATAATGCAATCATGAAGTCATTAAACCGTTTAAGAGAAAATTTAATCATTATTGAATAATTATTGAGATAAAGCTGAAACGTGTTATCTTAAAGCATGCATGGGAATTCATAAAAACGATCGTATACCCTTTTAGCTCACTTAAGCCTTTCATTTTCATAGGAAACAGGTATTTAATCGTTCAATATAATCGCTATTGTTCCGAATAAAAGATTTCAAACGTGAACCAAATGAAAATTCTTCGTGTATTTGAAATAATTTCTGTATGAAACTCATTTTAACCCTTTCATCAGTGAATTACTATTTTTTTTTTAAATTCCTTATTTATTTACCAATCATCGTGTCTGCAATGAACACTAAAATTGAGATCAATTTTTGTTAGAATACACAAATGGGACAAATGTGTCCCACTATTTACTTATTAATTTACTTATTATTATTTAGTTAGAAATTTAGTCACGAAAGAGTTGAACCAGAAAAAAATTATTATAATTATCAAATAAATAATCGTTTCGTATCTAATTTCACGTTATTTAAAAACAGTCGTTCGAAACTGAAAGAATAAAGGTTCTCTTGTAAATTATATAAACAAGTCACGGTTCGTTTTACGAATAAAGGTGAAACAAATATTCGTGCTATCGAAACTTAACTTACACCTCTTATCATCTTCGAAGTATATATAAATCAACACGCAAATGTCCGAAACGGCGCGATACAAGAATGAAATATGCAACAATATCTATTTGCAAAGAAAATATCAGTTTCCACTCGTAACGTGTAAAACGAACGAGAGAGATAACGAGTGTCTGTCAACGACAGGTAAGTGGTTGTGCACACTTACGCGCGTGTGCACTTTGCATTCGCATAGCGAGAATACGTGCACGTGGTTCTGTACACGGCGAAAGGCTCGTGAAAACGCCGTCGTTAATTTCGCTGAATGACAACGTGATACCCTCAGATAATCTTCTTATCGTTTACCTAAATCCTGTGTGTACAAAGTGACCGCCGGAGAAGATATACCGATCGCAAATTTCATTTTACGCGATTCGTCCGGTTTAACGGGCCAAACAGAGATGGTACACTCGAGAAAAAGTTATTCGGACGAAATGTGGTGAGAAATCAATTTCACTTTAAATACGTGGTATACATATATAATTAATAAGAAATACGTTTCATTTCCCTTTTTTTTTTATTACACATTTCTATTTGAAGTTATTAATGAATTATTGCAGATGTATTAATAATGTTAAGGAGCTTTATAGTGGAAAATGTTTATTGATTTAAATTATTAAGAAAATCAGATCGAATAAATCTTCATATACCTACACAAATCCTATTTATTCACTTGTTAATTACGTTTCTCATAATTCAGACAATTTTGTTTCAATGAAATGTAAAGCAATTCAATGCCATTAAACAATTATGTCGCTAAGTATATAATTATTGTTACATGCATATTGTTGATGCATAAATTCTATTAATTTGTAAGAAAATTTTAATACTACACATATAATATTTCTTTCATATTTGAAATGTGCATTATTCATTTAAATAACTGCATAGTACATGCATACATTAAGACGTTCACTTCGGAACACTTCTTGTAATCGAACGCTTGAAGGTGAATATATACCACACAACTTCTACTGACATTTTATACGTTATTTGTGTTTTCCGTCATGTTTCATTCTAATAAGAAATATTTAAAAAATGTTATAGTTTTATTTAAGATAACGAGCAGTAAGATACCTAGAAAATTCAAGGAAAGTCCTAAAATTTCGTGGTACACTCTCGTTCATAACTATTAGGACACTTATGAAACGTGAAGTAAACCTAAACAGTCGTTAAGAAATTATTAAGACCCAAAAAAAATTATTTACCCTGAAATCACGTAATATAAAATTTCTGCTGATAATGTTACTAAATTTGGCGAAGAAACGTAATTTAAATTACAATATGGAACTTGCTGTACGAACATAATGGGTGTCCAAATTACTTATAAACTTAAACAGTTATTAAAAAATTATTAAGTTCTAAAAAAAGAATTATTCAGCCTGGAAATATGTAATATAAAATTTCTGCTGATAAGTGATACCAAACCTGACGAATAAATGTAATTTAAATCACATGGTACCTTCTATAAACTACAGTGTATGTGTAATAGTGCCCACCCTTAAAATCCACAGTCTGATTCCGCGTACAATTTATTCCACCTAACTTTCCTTCGAACAAACATGTTGTTCTCCTATACTGGCTTCAATCGAAGCCAAGTCTCATGCACCTGCTACATTACTCAAAATTCCCATTCGTCTCAATTTTCCCAGAAAATTGGACCTTTCTCGGACACCAATCTCACAGTCTTCATCGTGGCAGCTCCGAGCACCGAGCTAAAACGCGCCACCTCATCCAAAACCGATTGTCATTTCACTCACTGTAACGCTCGGTAATTACACTGTCAGCGCGCATACGAAATTGAGTTCGCGTTCCCTCGCGGTCGAGCTTTCATTATTCGGTCCCGGTCCGGCTTTCCTTGATCGAATTACGCAAACCGGTGACCGGAGCGTAACTCGAAAGCGGCCTGAAACTCTTGAACCGCCGCGCCGCGCGATTTTCGTCGACCCTCCCAACCTCGACAGTGAGTAGCGACATTAACGATCCTGTCGGATGCGTGTCAAGCTTCACTGTCGGCAGACGAGATTGTAAAGGGTCGTCAGATCGCGGCACGGGTAATCGTCTGTTTCTTCTCCGTGTTGATTTCGCCTCGAACGTGTGTGCACACGATCCCTTGATTATCATTTTTAACATTCCCTTCTCTTCGCAACGATTTCGCGAGTATTACGACCTTCGATAATCGACTTGTAACGCATTTAGAAACGTCCGAAACGAAACTTTTGGAATTTGTCGACATCAAATGGCTCTCAAACCCAAGAGGCTTTGGTTTGCAAGGCACGGTCGGAAGTCAAAGCCAGTTACAGCCAATAAAAAGAATTTAAGAAACTCTACCCGGTGAACCATCTGCCCCTCTGGGGAGAAATACTGATGGAGAATCGTTTCGACGTTCCCACTTTCCCCCGCCGGGAAACGAATATTTTGTGAAGGATCTTGATGACGAACGGAGCTACACGCGACGCTACACTGTCGCATCAAGTTGCGTGGGATTGTAGAACGATGTTTGTCGTGTGAGACGAGCACGCGGGCAGCTTCCGGGCTCGGGGGCATCTTCCGAGACCGCAGGCAGCTCCCGGGCCCGCGGGCAGCTCCTGGGCCCGAGGGCATTTTCCGACCCCGCGGGCAGCTCCCGAAAGATGTCCCGGAGGGTTGGTGATGAACTTTCGCCGGCTTTGGATGAAATATTCGATTCGGGAGATTGTTGCCTTGGAATTTTAAAGAATTAACGAAATTGTAATAACACTTTTTGTTATAAATGTTACCATACTATAATTACACTTGAAAATTATGCTAACAAGGGATATTACTCAACTGATGTTCGTTGATTTTGATAAAATTTTACAGACAGCTGGAGGATCAGAAAATATTAGACACGCATTTCTTTTTTAGCGGTTAATATTTACTTTTAAGTGGTGAAATGACCTTCGAAACATGGAGGCTGGAAGATTAATAATTAGAATATCTTGAAAACAACTTGACGTAGGGAGAAATGTTAAACATGAATTTAATCTGCTTTGCAAATGAAATTTGACCAAGATTATAGATAGCTCCGGTATAGTTTAAAATATATTTTCGTAAATATTAAGTGTAGAAATTAATTGCCTTTCTGCACTTTATGAGAGAAAATTTATCGCCTCAATTTTTCAGAGAGACAAATCGTCGGTTGCCTATTAAATGGAAAAACGTCATCGAAAATAATTGAAATTATTTCGAACTCTGAAATTATGTTCGATTTTTTTCTAAATAAACACTAAAGCTTGTGAAAAAATTTGGCAATATTTTCTCAGCGGAGACTGCAAAATGGATCTCAGAACTACATTCTCCTTCCAATTTTCGAGAATGATAATAAATGTGTCGCTGTAAGTGCATCAGGTAGATACAAACACTCGTCAAACTCTCGTTCTCTTAAAAAATAATCTTCAACCGCATTATTGCATCCATCATGCAATCGAATGAATTTCACGCTCGGTGTATTTATTATTGCTTCACGAATGTGACGCGATAATACTTCAGGTGCCAAAATTTCCCTCCACTCGACGTATGTATGTACCTCTTTCGGCACGGGTTCCCGATGAAGCAACACGCTGATCGTCATCGTGATCTCAGCGAACGCTGCTCTTTAATGACTTTCATCTGTGCCACGTCGGTACACAGTTTACCCCCCGACGATTACTATGTCTTAACATTTTTCTGACGCGTCACGTTAGCGACAGAGACAGTCCGGAACAGGCTTGAGTTGAGTAAAATTTTCTCGTGCCCGGCTGTAGCACGTCCAGTCGAGATTTACATAATCGATCGGACACCGGCGCCGTGGTTTCAATCTGAAATGCACGAAGCTGAGAAAAGATGCGAGAGGGAGAGAAAAACGAGAAAGTGTGTATACAGGGTAACACTGAAATAGGCGGCTGAACTTTGGTACTGTGTTCTACTCTTCCTAAGAATTAAGAAAGATCACATAAAAGTAGGTACATCTGGAAAATCTTCCCTTCTGAAAGATGAATACTTTTTGTTTGCATCGAAATTTCATATGAATAGTTATTACACGTAAATAGAATTAAAAGCAGAGGAGGACTAGTTGCATAATCTGCACACGCTCCCCTAAGTTAACTTCTTTAAATTTTTATTTGTGGGGATAGCTTAGAAGTTTAGGTTATGATAATAATAATATTGATAGTCTAGAAAGACTTAAAAACGAAGATACTGTCGCATGTGACAAAATTTTAAATACACTAGAGATTTTTGAACGTCTTTGACAGTATACGAAACGATACCAAGCGTGTATTGCTGCAGAAGGAACGTATGCAAATTAGATATGCAAATTAATTCGGTGTCTTCTTTCGAATACTTCTGAAGACTTTATCGACTCAAAACCGCCATATGTTTTCAAAGAAGGAATTCGTTAGTTGCACGATAAATGGGAAATCTTCGTTCAAAATACGGGGATCATTTTGGACATTGGCACTGTGTTTGATTTTTTGTAAATAAACACTGAAGTTTGCGAAAGAAGACACCGAATTAATTTGTATACCTAATCATTTTTAGCGATTTTTTTAACCCTTTCGTGACCAGTGAAACATATATGTCCCACTTGAGAATTGAAAGAAAAATTGATTGCAATTTAGTATCCATTGCAGACACTATGATCAGTGAATAAATAACAAATTTAATAAAAACAGTAATTCGGTCATGAAAGGGTTAAGTAAGTTTTAAGCATTTCTGCAATACACCATCGTAAACAAGAAGTGTTTATATCTCAGAAAGAAAGAGTTTGCGAACCTACGTTTATAAATTACGTACATAACCATTTTTTATCCTTAGGCAAAATACAATACGATAGAAAAAATTCAACCACCAATTTCAGTGTCACTCCGTGTACAGTTTGGTTGATTTTACTGCTCGAAGATACTGTTCTGTTTTTCGCTGCTATTTTCTTTTACGCGCGAGACTCGTTAGAGGCTGAATGTGTTTCGTTAATGCAAGATAAGGAATTTCTACAACTTGAAACGCGATACTTATAGCCGAGAAGGCATTGTGTACCGGTTTACAAAATTGTATAAATGTTAACGTGGATTTTGAAAACAATTCTGATAGAAATTGTAATGATACAATGAAGAAAATTAAAAATCATTACGAGAAATGTTTGTATTATTTAAATGCCTTTTTTCATGGGTCAAGAGAAATTTATAATAAATCGTATCAGTTTGAGAACTAAAGAGAATAATTAATTTTTTATTATTAAACAAAGTCTGTATCACTAAATCTTTTCAGCAAAGAAAATTCTGATAAATATGTTACTTATTGTATTATAAAATTAATTAAAACACAAATATCGAATACGTTCTAACCTCTCCTTTAATTAGCAAATAAAAGCGGAGACTACTGTTCGGTGCAAATATTCTGCAACTCTTTTGAGTAACTCAAGCGAGTAATTCAAGCAAAAAAGAGAAAAGGAAAATATTCACCATTTAATAACCTCGTATTAAACACCATTCCACGTTGCACTCTTATTTAATATTGCTCTTATAATTACACAAAATGCCGCAGCAGTTCGCGTGATAAAAATTACGATTCAATTTTCAATGCAAGTTATTATCGCAACACGTTGTTGCATTTAATTTTAGGTCTCTGCGCTAACTACACGGTAACGTATACGCTGCTTGACAATTATAACGCGCTACCGCTGATAATCCACTGAAAACGTAATATTTGTTTCTGAAATTTATCTCGGCGAAAAAATGATCGAAGCATCGAGACGAAAGTATGCAAGAGAGTGAGCCGGTTGGAGCCGAATTTCGCTGGCAATATCACTTTCCAACGTGTCGAGAAAGCAACTTTCTTCGTGATTCAAAATGATCACAAGTAATGAAATCCGAGTGTTCGCGTATCCGTGGCTATAAAGCCGGCAAACATTAGCAGCTACTACGTCATCACTGTAATAACACTTGTACTAATGTCAATTGAAAATCACAATAATTACGATTATTACCGGCAATCGGTAAATACCTCGCAGGCAATGCGAAAATGAAATGCATATAATTTCGAAGGGGGGACAAATGTAAATTGTAAAAAGGAAATGTGAAATGTCAACGACGACGATGGCGAATATCGAGATTCGTATGGAACGTGAACCATGAAACGGTGATCAATGTTTGAAAAAATGTGAGCCTTATAAAAACGCAATAATATAATGTAAATATTATTTGCAGATTTTCGTGTTTATTACTTGGGTTCGCTTTTTTTATTATCCAATTTTGTAAAGTAATGAGAAGAAAGTGCGGAATGAAAGTTTTCGTTAACTTTGTTCCTCATTCTATGTGTATTCTCACACGAATAATTTAGCTAAACCCTCAGACAATAAAAACGATGGACAAAATATCTACGATTCACTATGATAATACTATTATAGTTCAATCATTTTTTCATTGTTATTTTGTAACAGATAGAAAATTAAAGGAGAATAATAAAAAAAGAGAAAATAATTTTCCTCCCATTTACAAAATCCAATTCACAATTTTTCATTCGTATTTTCATAAAAATTTCATTTATTTTTATATTGACAAAACGAAACAATGAATACAGAAATAAACAATGCAGGGAATTAAAACAGGTTAGATTTTCTGGCGCCAATCGTGTCAAATTTTGTAAACTGTTAACGCTATCACAGTTAAATAAATTGTTCATTTTTATTTCCTAACAAATAGCAAACAAACAAATATAAAAAAATTCTATAATCTAATCGTAACCAAAATGAAACGATACACAATTATTTGAAAATTAGTATCTATATTTTGCAACTACTTTTTACGTAGTAACGACAAATTACGAATATATCAATACAACAAAATTAAATTTCCAGGTTCATCGTTATCACCTACAATATGTATCTTAAAGGGATGACAACTCTCGCAATTCTCTTACTCGATACAATTTACGAACTGATCCGCGGTAGAATTTACGAAACAAACGAAATAATCCGGTCTCTCTTTCTCTCTCCGCGCAACGAAGTACGAATCGCAATGAAACGAATTAAACTGACCGAACGAACCGTGCACGCGTAGAAACAAATAATTCCTCGTGTTACCGAGGCACGCTCTAATTTGCGGCAATAAAACGCGCCGATTCCTCGATTAGACGCGTTAAATTGCTCTGTCACACTCAAATAAGCATCGCAAACTCTCTGCGCGAGATAGCGCACTCCGTTGATACATCGTTATCGTTCTACTGTATTTACGTTTGTTGCAAACCGTGCACCCGGTTAATGACTCCGTATACAACGACAAATCGCGTCGTTACTTTTTTTTTCCTTCTTCTTCCACCGCCTTTCTTCTCCTTTCTTCTAACTAAACGAGAACAAATTGCGCGCGTTCTCATTGTACAGATCGGTGGACATCGATTCGGGTTACCTAATAAAATCAAATTTACATACGCACCTCTACTCTGTCCTCGAGTTAGAACGAGTTCTACGGTGGGACAATTTTCAATGGAAAGATTTCAATCTGTCGCCGTAAGGATGATGAATATCATGCGATATTTGAAACGAACGCGGGTTATTACATTGTTCACGGGTAGTTTGTTGAGAACGTATTTGTCAAGGGAGCGTTTTGAACGTTTCTTGTGGGTTGTTTGGGAAAGGTGTGGAGAGTTTGGAAATGTGAACTTTCGGTGATTTGCATGTAAATTAAATTTACTCGTCCAAATTTTCCGAAATTCTCTATTACTCTTGCATTATGGAATGAATCTTTTAGATAAAGATTTTAGATTTTTTAGAAACTTTTGCTAAATTTACTAATTTCAGAAGTCATTGGTATGAAAATTTAAAGGTCTTAAATGTGAAATTCTGAAAGATTCGAAAGATTCGAAATTTCGAAGTTTACAGTTCCTTAATTACTAAATTCTTAATTTTAGAAATTACGTGTAAGAAATATCAAAAATTTTCTGTTCATCTGATCTTAGTAAATTATCTGCCACTTTAAACAGCAAATTTTCTCAAAAAGTGACTCGACCACTTAACACATTATATCCATAGAATTCTCCGTCATTTCACACCTTACCATCCATCGTCGTTTGTTTATTAATTAAATTTATAACATTATGCTGTCATTCTGAAATAAGCAAATCAATTTATCATTATTTAAAAAATTTCATTAAATGTCTAAAATACAAGAATTCATCCTTATCCTGTAATAATACGAAATAACAATTGAAATTAAATTATGCCCACAAAATACAATTTCGCACACAAGGGTCACATGCAAAAGATATCAAAAATTTTCTGTTCGTCCGATCATAATAAATCACACGCCACTTTAAGCAGTGAATTTCCTCAAAAAGTGACTCGACCCCGTTACCATATCACACGCATCGAATTCTCTTTCCCCTCACACTTTATCACCCAAAGAGAAAAGCCTCGACCGCACGTCGTATCGACGTTTTCAGAAAGCCGACGTCTGAAACGTAATCCAACAAATCCGCGTCGAATGCCGTCGAAATAATAATCGCTCCGCACCAGACACAGCCACGACGTATCCCATGCCACGGTTTTGCAATTCCACGGCCGTAAAGTGGACCCACTGGACCGGTGGTCAACCGTGAATGGCCGAGCTCACCTACACACACGCTCGCTCTCTTGGTACGCACCTTTCACGAATCTCCTTGTCCTGCCGCGTCCTGTTTTCGTCCTGGCCAACTCTTGCCTTATCGGCTGGCCGCGTTTGCGCTCGCTCTCCGAGCCAGCTCTCGCTCTCCTTGCATGCTCCACGATAAAACGAAGATTTTAGCTGTTTCTCGGCTTCAAGGCTGGCCCTGGACCCCTCGGTTGCGGCCTAAATTATAATTAAACTTATCTGCTACCCGGCTCGCGGTAATGAGAGAGGATACACGTACAAGAAACCGCGCACAGACTTCGATGCCTGGTGAGAATCGAAACCCGAGTTCCAGACGCCTACGTGGTATTCCTTACCGGGTCCGTGTGACTTTGTGCATTATTCCGGGTGACAACCGGCGTTTGTCGACGATATCTGGTTGTGTCGGTGGTTATGAAAGTGGCTTAGGTCGTATATTTTTTCTTTCGAGATTTGGGTGGACTGAAAAATATATTTTTATTTTGTAAGAAAATATTTCGCTAAATACTTGCTCTTATGATATAAGTATTTTCTATGAAAAGATCGAGGCAACGCAAAGTAAGGGATAAACTCAGTCTTTTTAGATTTTTGACTTAGACAACTTTCATAATCATTAGCACATTTGTTGGACACGATGTGGATTTGGCAATTTTCCGATTGTGTCTTGTGTGGATATTTTGATCGCAATTTTAATAGGCTTCCAACAGGAATTTTTGTGAAAAAAAATGTTAATTAAAGAAGGCAGAGTGTTTCATTTGGCGCGAAAGATGTTATAGATAGATGTAGATTGTTATAAATATAGATACTTATTTCTATGGATAGAGTTCCTTCGTAACTGAAGGCGTCAATGACTGGTTAGTATATACTGTTGCATCAAATGATTCTTCTTATTGTAAAAAAGTAAAGTAATATAATAGTGTTTATTAATAGAAACGGTAGATATGGAACTTTCGTTAAGTCAAAGTTGAGATTCATTCTGTAGTGATAAAATTGAACGATTGATGTATATAGTTCTTTTTACAGTGGATACTCGAGTAAGATTGAACGGTAACGATGCGAATTCCTGTGTAAGGTAGACGATTCGTCTTGCAGTTAAATGATTCTACGAGGTGTCCCTCTTAGAAGGTATTATTATATTTGGAGATTATTATATTCAAACTTTTTGTAAACTTGAATCACCTACTTGTGATTGTTACACTTCTTTGTAAAATCTATTATACTTAAAAAGGTAGACTTTACACGTAATTTTAATATACATTTAAGAAATTTATCTCGCGTAAAATTCTACTCCCCCTAATTTTTCTTCTCACGAACGAAGAAAATTTCTTCTCCCCATTAATTTTCAAGCAATCTTCTATTTTCTTCTTCTCGAGCAATTTTTCTTCTCTTAGTATAATAATTATCAAAATGGAAAATTCTATTCCCCCAATTTTTCTTCTCACGAGCAAACAAAATTTCTTCTTCCCATTAATCTTCAAGTAATCTTCCCTTCTCTTCCCACGAACGCAGAAAAATCTGGCAATAAAAGGTTGAACGCACCACGACACTATCGCGAGTGTTATGAAAAATTCTCTCCGTTAACCCCGCTTTCTGAAAAATCTCCGATCAACCCAAGCCGCTGGAAAGTCCACCTGCACAATTTATCGTACGATCGTGGCGGAGACACCGTGTGCACACGCGTTATGCCAGTTGGACCTGCTACGGTAACCCACTTCGCGGCAGGAGACATTTCTGAAATGTCACACCGACACCGCGGCCGTAAGTTAATGACAGTCGTTGGCGCACGTCGCCGTTTCCCGCGCGAGTGCGCTACACCCGACCAAAGAAACGCAGAGACACAGAGACACGTGTCCCGCGAGAGCAACGGAGAAAAGAACGTTGGAAAAAGCGGCGACCGCGGTAATCGATTCTGCTGTATTGTGGTTGATTAATTTTTCATTTCGCCGGCCAACCAAGTCGACCCGTAAATCACCGTTTACCATATTTCATCGCTTTTAGCCCCGCGACGTCTTTCGCGATTTTTCGGAGCCTCGTGCATTCTGTGTTATCGAGACTTCAGTGCCGCGCGAAATTCACGGCTAACGAGAAATTATTGCGGCGAGCAATTTTTCAGCCGGGGTGAAATCATTTGCTTTTTCTTATCTTTGAAATTCGTTTTTCAAAGGAACTTCATTTGTCGACTTGTGAGGGTAATAAATAAGATCGAAATGATCAAGGCCTCGCGACGTCTTTGACGATTTTTCTGAGCCTCGCACGTGTTATCGAGACGATGGTTGCCGCACGAAATTTTCATGGCTAACGAGAAATTTTTACAGCCAGGAATTTTTCATTCGAGGTCAAATAATTTCTTCTCCTATATCTAAGAATTTTTTTTTGTACAAGAATTTCATTCGTCGATGTGTAGAGTTACTAAGTTCAGATTTGCGAAATTGTCGAAAATTAATATCATTTTTTAAATTATTTGACAATCTTGCGATTAATTTGTGTGTCGAGCAAAGACTTCACCATAGCAGATAAAGTACGAAGAGGTTGAGATTTATTTTTTACTACTGAGATTGTCGAAAATGAATGTCATATTTTAAATTATTTGGTAACCTTGTGTTACACAGATTTCACTATAGCAGATAATACAGCACACAAAGGTGGAAATTTATTTTTTACCGCCGAGATTATTGAAGTATTAAAACGAATATCACGTTTTAACCGTTTGCGATCGGCACATTTCTCTGGTGGGACTACCACCTAGTCGGAGAAAATTTACATTTTTAAAATTATTTTTGCATAGTTGATTTATTATATATACATATATAAGGATATTGAAAAACATAGAATATTCTGAAAATGATATATTTTGTTTAATATTAGTTATAATGCACAAAAATAAAACGTTCTAATTTTTGTAATTTTCCAAAGTATGATACTTGACAAAACAATCACCGATATGAAGCCCTGGCTTCCGAATACAGGTATCACAATACGTGCGTGTTTCTCCAAGGAATCTCCTAGGCAAGGAATTCCCTAAAAAGTAAGTTGTGGAATTTCACACAAAAGTAATCAATACATACAATACCTTTCGGTCATAAAATAACACATATGCACACAAAACAAATATCATGCCGCCATAGAAAATTCTAGAACAAAATTGAAATGCCGCCACTATGGCGGCACCGATCGCAAAAGATTGATATCGCAGTACCACATTCTGATACATATTCAGAGATCTATAATTAACGTAAGATCACCGAAAGGTAATTTTTACCTTTCAATTTTCATGGGTCATTCAAAAATTCCCCTTTATTGCTACCATTTTACATAATGTTACTTGAACAACTTTGTTGCACGCAATATTCCGAGATTGAATAAAATCTGTACATTATCGTTTACAAACACGATATATTACTGTAATTTCAAATAAGACGCTTTCACTCGCGTAACTTTCGTATCAAGCAAAGATGTATGATTAACTATAATTCAATTTCCAAATTGAACGTAACATATCGTCCTCGACGGACACGCTTTTTCACGGAAATTTCACCGAAAGTGCATCAGCTCATGCAGCAAGATGAGCAGTGAAATGTTGCAAAAGGCGACACACACGAGTCACGGTTGTCCCGCGAATATAATAACGAAAAGAATACGCGGCAGAGCCTTTAATGATCTATGATTAAGCGTTTCAGACTGTGTAATCACCGTTCAGAATGAGAGGCTTTCGAAGGAAGCGACTCGAAGAAGGGAAAGCGCGCTTCGATCGTTAGTGGGCGTTCTTTTGATCCTCGAAAGTGATCGCAATCTGTTCGCGACATATTGCCGTGTAATACGATTTCAGTGTCCCCTTCTCCTTCCTTCGAAACTGAATCGCTTTATCGATACCCTCGCAGAATGCAATATACCTCGGAAGAAATATCGATCGAACACCTACTTTTCAATGTTTCTCCAACGACTCCGTTGCTCCGACGATTGACTCGTACTACTTTCGAAACAAAAGTGTCTTCTTCCATAATTTTGTTTTTTTACCTTTACACGTACATTTTTTCCACGCGTTTATGCGAACATTTCTCGATTTTGTAACATTTACATTGGAGTATCGAACGAACGAAATTTCTGTCCAGAGAAGAATTTTCATTATCGAGGAAAATTCGACATTTTACGCGGGAAGAAAAGTCGCGCATAGAGATTCCGTATGGATTATCGTTAGAAAAAATTCTTTTTTCAATTGGAATTTTTTGCTCGCGCCAAAGTTATTATCGCATAGCAAACATTCACGTGGACGTTCGGTCCGATTAATTAAACGGGCCCCCGTTGTAAAAATCAGATACAGTTCGTACAGGTGAAAAAGAAAGGCGTTTCCGCGTTGAACTGTACACCTCGTACGTTCACACGGTGTACGTCGACGGAAAATCATAATTCTCACCTACAAGTATTTATCGAAATCAGCCGATACATTTCCATCTGCAATCTAAACCGGAAGCTCGAGGAATGCCAGTCGATCGGCCAAGGGAGGAGAAATTACACGCCTCGCGTCCTACTCGTGTAACCAGTCCACGTGTACGTATTCTATTTTTCTGAAATGCTTTAGGATTTCCGTCGAAAACTTTTTCCGCAAGCATTACCTGATCCTTATCTCGAAACAGCTCCTTCACGTTTTCTAAACTTTTCTTAATTACACGGCGATTAAAACGTTGATTATTATACGCCTTCCTTTCAGCGAAACTTTTCGCGTTTTCAAGCACCGTAGTTTTGTTAGAGCCAATTTTACAAGTAAATTTACTGTAGCTAAAATGGAATAAGTTAGAAATAAATACTGTTCCTTGATTAGAAATTTACTGTAGTTAGAGTAGACTGATTTAGAAATATATTTAACGTGTATAGATTTTGAATTTCAACAATATTTATCGATACCTGTAATTCCAGTGTTTGCTGCATTATAATTATTTCTGATGGAGTAAGTTATTTGTAGAGTTTCTAATGCTAAGTATTTTTAGTTTGATTTAGTAGTTCATTTATAGCATTTATAATCTTCTTGGTATTGTTTGTATTTCTAGTATTCCTAGCACTTCTGATACTCTTAGACTTCCTAGTATGTACTTTTAATATCCACGATCTAATTCTCTGAATTAAAGTTCCTCTGAAGTTTCTGTACTTTTAGTATTTTTGTTCTGCTTTGCTTAGCATTTCTGATGTACCTGAAACTTATTTTTTTTATATATTTTCTGGTTATATATATTTCAAAATATTTATTATCATTTCCAATATTTCTAACATCTTACTAATATTCTTAATATTCTTTCCTAGTCTACTTTACTTTCAGTATCTCCAACTTTTTAATATTTCTAAAATTTTTAACATTTTTAATAATCCTTAGATAATCTTTTCACAATTTTTTCAATCTTACATGCTTCTTTTATTTTTATTATCTAGCTGGCCACATTCTCCTTTAAAAGTATAAACCTAATCAACTTGTAATTAATATAAATATAACCATTTTTTGCTGTGTCTACCATAATTCCAAAATTTCATCCATGATATCAAAAGAATACGATTCCTTTGTTGTTCTCCGGCTGTTTAAACCGTACGAAGCAAGAACCTCGTGAAAACGAAAAAATTCAATGACAGTAAGTTGATTAAAACGCGAGTGAAAAAGTGTAGGATCGTTGTTTTTAAACGCCTACACGTAATATTTATCTATTGTACGGCGTTGCGGTAAAAATGATCCCTGAACAGATCAACGACCAGAGGGTATAAAACACCGAGAAGCGTGAAAGATTGAACGTGAACGCATACTATCGATACAAAAACCAGTTTTATCGATTATGAAAGGTGTCTTTAATCTTTACGTGCCACGTCAGTGCCATTCACCCTCGCTGGCTATCAAAACTGGATTCGTAGGCGAGTAGTTCCTACGTTTATTTTACAATCCCCTTGAAACAACGCCGATCCAATACTATTCAGTATATTAATACAGAAGTATAGAAATATAGTTTCGAGAAATATTTTAGCGAATTTAAAATTTATTCACACGCAAATTAAAATAATTCCAAGTTCTATAATTTTAATACTATTCAGAATATCAATTCAATACTATTCAGTACATCAATTCAACACTATTCAGTATATTAATACAGAGTATATGGTTTCGAAAAATATTTTAGCGAACCTACAATTTATTCACACGCAAATTAAAATAATTCCAAGTTTCATAATTTTAGTACTATTCAGAACATTAATACAGAAATATGGTTTTGAAAACTGTTTCAATGAATTTAAAATTTCTTTACACGTGAGTGAAAATGATTCCAAGTTTCATAATTTTAATTCTTTGCAGAATATCAATGTAATAACTATTCAGAATATTAATACAGAAATGTGGTTTTGAAAACTGTTTCAATGAATTTAAAATTTCTTCACACGTGAGTGAAAATAATTCGAAGTTTTATAATTTAATTGGGTGAAGTGAAGAGATATGAAACTTGCATTAAGAAGAAAAAATAATATTTCCAATTTTCTGAATAAAACTTCTTACAAAGCATATGACAAGTAAAAAAAAAAACGTTCTATTTTTGATGCTAAAATAACAAATCTGGTTTATTATACTATTATATATTTAAATTATTCACATTAATAGAAGCATGAATTTTACCACTTAACACTTCATATCGTCATGCAATTTCAAAATTACATATTTTATAAATCTCATTTTATTTTTACCAGCCAATTTCTCTATAATAAGACTTCTGAGGCTTTCACAGCCTTGATTGCTTGAAATGTTTTTCGAGGCTTCCGTGTTATAGCCGTGTCCAAGTGTAATTAAATTCCCATCGATGTTTAAATTTGGAATTTAATTACCACTGGACACGGTTCTCTGCAATAATTATCAACTTTTACTTCTTCCAACAGAACGTAAAATTCTAACTAGCATTACTGTAAAGGGTTAATTATCATTTTCTATCATTTATCACTTTAGATACTCCTCCACTATTTTCTCACATTTCCTCGTTTACCTATATTAAATTTAAATTTCATATTTCAGAGCACTTAATTTTAAAAGCAGAACTGTTACACAGTTCAGGTTCAAAAACAGCCACACAGCTTAACCCTGATACGCTCCTCGGGTGAAAATTCACCCAGATGCTGTATTATGTTTGATTACATTCTGAACGTGTTACAACTTCGTGTATTTGAAATTCGCAAATTTAACTAACTTTCAACGAAACATAGTGTAAAAGATTACTACAGAGCGACAATGGGTGAAATCTCACCCGAGGATCTCTTGCGTAACTACTTCTGAGGAACGTACGAGGGTTAACAGAGAGAAAACGAAAGTGTAGAAGCCATACGTGCTAAATTTAAAAATATAGCTTCAAGCAACCTATGCTTCAATTCTCAGAAAACGTGCAAATTTCACGAAGTACAGAGAGAAAATGGTCGTCGCGAGTAGGAAGAAACTGCGACGACAGGCTGAACGTCTCTAAATTAACACGAACCTGGGCGATACGAAGGAAGAAAAACAAGTTGGTTCTGCAATAAAACGCGTCGTCGCCGACGGGCTATTCGAGGATCAGCGAGAAACGACGAGAGTATACACTTCAGCCAAAAACGAACTTAATCTGAGGCGAACGTTGATGCAAGGCGACAGGTTGACAAGGGTGGAACAGGGTTTCTCGGGAAATGCATAATTCAGCGGCGGTACCGTGTAACACTTTTGTAATTACTTTTCTCTCAGCCGCCCACGAAAATTATTCACCGACCGCGTTCCCGTGTCACCGTGAATTATTTTAAGTCGCTTACCAACGACGTGTTTCCCTTTTTATTCAATCGAAAAGCTGCACCGTGAGCGAACTCACACACTTTCCAAGGGAATGTCTTATCTGGAAAATATTGTGACCCGAAGTGAAGCTTGAAACGGAGCAAAAATTCTTTCTCAGAGAAATTCGCGTGTAAAGTTAGGAATTATTTGAAATTATTTAGTTTTGCTTTGCACCATTCCCTTATGCCCATCATTTCTATTTACCCGCTGTAGATAACAACAGTCCGACCTGATTGGTAAGTCGGCCATGGCCAACAGGTACAACGATAAATCAAATTGAAGTTAAAAAAAGAAAAATAAATTGTTAATCATTGTTTCGAATTTTGAGAGGCACAGAGAAAAGAATTTTAAATATGCAACGTGAAAATTTTTCACTTGGCACACTCTAGTTTTGTTCTTCTTTTACCTTTAACTTTTACAGTTTCACCTTTAACCCTTTGCGCTCCAAGCATTTCTCGATAAGATCAACAGTGAAATTTTTAAAAATCTAAAGTTTTGTTTCGAAAAACAAAAACAAAAGGATTTTTAACGCTTATAAATTTACTTACTTCTATTTCTTATTTTAATTTGCACTATTTTGATAATATAAAAGTACCGGAATTTTGCATATTGAAGTACTCCATGTCGCCATAACAGCGGCATCGGAGTGCAAAGGGTTAATTATTTTTGTATTAGTATTCATTTTTCCTTCACATTTAACTGGTTCATCAAATCCAACATGTTACGACACAAATATTTACAATTGAAGATATATTAAAATTTATTATTACTTTAATAATTTTAGTAATCTCAATCTGTCAAGCTCCTAATTGTTTGAGTGATCCTGGTAGCACACTAATTCATATTAAACCAGAAAAATATAATTTTTATACATTAACGTTGCTCTCGACATTGTACCTGGATACACGTGATTATCGTATTTTTCAATAAAAATTTTTATTTGAACAATATCTATCGAGAGATATAATTAAAGCTACAGAAAGGACAAAGAAAAAGAGGTCTCTTACGAACTTCCAAATCACACAGTATACCATGATTTACAACATTCTGCCCATTTTTCTCATTGTCGTACATTAACATTGTTCTTTTCATTATTACTGTAATTAAACCTACAGAAAGGACAGGCAAACAGAAGTCTCTGACGAACTTCCAGGCTTCCAAACTTCCAAACCACACAGTATACCATGATTTACAACATTCTGCCCATTTTTCTCGCGCACACCTCGCTCACACGCATCCATCCTACTAAATCGTCTCCGGTAAATGCACCGAATTTATCCACGTCACAACCGTCCAAGAAATTCTCTCGTGAAATTCAGCCATCTCGCCGCTCCTCTGTCCGCCATTCCACGGCTTCCTTTTCGCCGACGAGCACCTCGTTAAACTTACGAAACTTTCTTTTATGGGCGAGCGGTCACGCGATCCAGTCACTTCATCGTAGATGGATCGTCGTAATTAGGAGCGTCTGCTTTTGGATCAAAATTTTTTCCCCCGTCCATTCGTTCTGTCCGCGATACGCCGCGGCATAATAACGCCAGGCCTAATCGTCGATTCGCCCGTTTATATGGAATCAGGAAAACGTGACTTCAATGCGCGCTCGAAATTTTCTCATTCGCTACTCTGCGAAACATTCAACCAAGCTTCTCCGTTTTATGGCGGCCCAACGACGAAACAAATTGTCCAGCGAAACGCGAGATTAGAAGCCCGCGCACGATTTCTCCTTAAATTCTCGGTTTATCGTTGCCTCGTTCAGCGGAGAGGAAAAGGTCCTCTCGAAGCGGAGGCGGCGGTTTGAAGTCTAGTGGCACGAAACTGTGCTCAGGTTCCTTGTTAACCGGTGATTTTAAAAGGGAAATGAACATTCATGTTAATTGAATTTCGGAAAAATTCTGCGGTCGACGTTTTACGACTTGAGTTTACGCGAGAATGGAGTGTTGTTTGAGGGAAGAGCGAAGGAAAGGCGGGACGAACGTTGTACAAATTGTACAAATTGCATTTTGTACCGACAGAAATTTCTAATAAATTTCTGCAGTGTGAATTAAAATTTTTTGTGTGAAGTGTAAGTATACTTTTTTGGTACTAAAGTTTGACACTTTCGAGACCAACGAGCCAGTGTATGGGTCATGCGATGTGATAAAAATTAGTATTACAAGTTGTAGAAAAATAAAACTGTAATTTATTTTTAGATTAAGTACAAAATGAACAATCCACAATTACTTAGGTTCATGGATATATCAAGAAAGTAAAGATTTTATATTATTTTATATTGACAGTTTCTGTCCGAAATATCAGTTTCTAATTTTAACCCTTTTCCTTATAGTAACGAGTCACACTCCTGGTGCAGATTATGGTTAAAATATTAATTAAAAATTTCAATTTTAACTCCAACTTCAGTTTTAATTCATAAATCTCAAGATTATTAAATGGAAACCTACTATTAAAAAATACAGCCAATGAGAAATCATAATTCAAAGGGTTAACGATACTCGCGAATAAAATTATACGAGGGTAAAGAATATAATTTATTAAGTCGAAATTAATTCGACACAGGTAAATACGTATTTCGCGTAACTTTGAATATTTAATTTCATACGAGGGTACAATCTCGAGTATTTCGCCCAGAGAATTTCATCTGAAACTTCCATTTGCTGTATATGGAGTAATTTCCCTCTCCTTAATTCCCTATTATTAAATCATTGCTCATTCCTACCTAACTGTACCAATCACAGTGAGATAAATGTGAATTAAAACACAATTTACAGTCTCGTTAAAAAATTCCATTCCGCCGTACAAGGCGAAATTTCTTTCTTCTCAGTTCTCAATTAAATTACCGCCCGTTTCTATTTCAACTGTCTCACATTTATTCTACATTTCAGACCGGCATGCTTTTGCGAAATACCGAGCGTTAAAATTATTGAACCCGGTACATTAATTGCATACCGTGCGATAAGTAATAATATATTAACTGACAGTGCATACACAGCACTACAGAACGATAAAGTTTGGAAATGTATGGATAACAGTTGCCTCGTGGTTTCGTACAGCTTGGTTTAGTCCAAATCAACCTTTGAAATGAGAATACATTAAATGCACGGTAACGCTGGATAAACCATAAAATTCTAGAATTTTAAGATTGAAAAGCTTGACTGCTTTGGAATTCAACAATTCAGAATATGAGAGCTCGAAATATTTAAGAAATGACAATTTTACATTCTCAAACTTTCTAAGTAAAAAGTTTAAATCTTGAAATTTGCAATTAGAATGTACGTAAACTTTCTAAAAAATAATCACCAGGCATTTCCTCGTTTCCAAGCATTTCAAAAAAGAAATACTGATCGCAACTGAAAATACATTATTCTACCAACAAGTGTCTTACACTGCTTCACGTTTTTATTTCCATTTCATTTTTTCTATCCCTAAAAAACAAAAGAATTCAGGAAATGAAGACTTCACAATCTTACAAGTTAAAAAATTTCTCAATTTAACAATTAAAAATGTACAGAAATTATTCATTTCATAATTTCACAATTTCAAGTTTTAAAGTTTCCCAATTAAAAGATTCAACAATTAAAAATACAGAGAAATTATAACTGTCACAGAACTTTCTCAAAAATAATCCCCAAGCATTTCCATATCTCACTTGTACAACCATCTCGCCTAGCAGTACGTTTTTATCTCCATTTCCTTTTCCTATAAAGAATCCTCATTCCCGCTTATTAACCTTCTCATTCGCATTCCACCTCTCATATTAACTTTTCATTTACCCCAAACTTGAAACCCAATTAACACCGCTATCTTCATCCCGAGAAGCGGCAATCTCACACCAGCGAACAGTAAACATTAATAAACACCTTTCACGGCAAAACTACAATCCCCCTTGGTTCCCTCGTATAATTACGAGCAGCGGCATATTTCTTCCACGGAGGACTCGCCGCTTAATAAATTGCAATTTACCAGCGATTGCCTATCGGTCTCAGAAAAAGAAGCAAAGGAAAAAAAAAGCGACCGTTTCCCTTCGCTGTCCTTTATTGTTCGCCCCGCAGACTTTATTCGTCCTTTTAGCCGGGGGAATTTATGTCAAGATAACTCGCCGGCGGTTGAGTAATTCGAGGCGAGTCGCGGAGCTCGTCCCTCACGCTGAATTTCGAGATCGTCTGTCGAAACCAAACGGTTTCTGAATCGCTCACGGGACAACTTAACGGAGAGAATTCTGCAGCTTTCAGAAACACTGCCCACGGTGGTAGAATAAATACGTCTGTCCGCGGTCTGGCGTCGATGTTGCCGGTGCCGGAGTGGCAGCGAAAGGAAAAGCATTACGATACGCGGGGCCTGATGCACGTGATTTGTAACAGAGGTTCGCGCGCCGCTCATTTTTCCTTCCTTTATGCCCGGCCATTATCGTTACTCTGCCCCGCGGAGGATAAATTCTTTTCGCGGGAAACGCAGCTATGCTTAATTGTCGCTTATAATTTGCACCGGTCTGTGATCGAGTGTGAGCAACAGATTCTGCAGAATCAGGCGATATTCTTTTCAGACGGCGAGGTAAAAGGGTTCTGGTGAGAATAAGAGAACGTTACGGTTAGTCCTTTGAGACAAATACGGCTTTCGAAGGTTCGTCCGAACTCATTCATGCTTGTAACTGTAGGGGTAAGTCGTGCAGTACCGGCCACTCTAAGTTTTTTGTACTATAACTTAGGCTAACGTTGGTAAAAATGAAATTTCAAAAAAGTAATTTGTAGTACGATACACTTATAAATTCGCCACGGTTTCGTTGTTATCCCCAGGAACAATGACTTCACTAATGGCATAAAGTTCATTCAGAAACATTGATTCATTATCCAGTGTTTCACTTTTATTGCTTCGTTCATATTTCACAGTTAACTAGCATTCGCGTACAGATTTTATCGTACTTTACTGCGCAAACCAAAAATGTACATAGTCGTTTAACGGACATACGAATTCTTTTTATCCTTCGCCCTGAAACACAATGTTCTGTTCAATCGGAAACGTCGCCTGGAAACATTTCGCGTAAGCGAATCCCACGGTAATTTCATAAGATACTTGAATGTCCGGGAGAAAAACTTTCTACTTCAATCGATTACAGTAATTTCCTAAAGTAATTCTTTAAATTACTTACAGCTTGCTGTGTGGTGTTTTATTCGAATTTTTTCAATATACAAATTCTTCACGGAACATTAAAAGGAGATAACTTTTGCGACACAAAATATGAATAGAAATATATGACAAAAGCAAATCTAAAATTTCTCAAAATCGAAACGAGTATTTTCAAAAGAATTTCAATTTTAAAGAGAAAATTAATTTACGATCTACTTCTAAAGGAGCAATTAAGATTAACTCTACTTTTATCGATGTCAACAATTTAATTTTTGAAATAAATTAATTAAATTTTAGTATCAAAGCATATACTTATTCATCTGTTTGCCGAAAATATGGCCTACAGATTTTAATTTTAGGTCAATCTGCCAAATCGGTATATTTGACTGTACTAAGGTAGCATAGTCAGTTGTCTTTTAATTGAGGACTTGAGTAAAATATGAATGAAATATATACCATCTCAATTTT
>NW_017100265.1:726309-754026 GCF_001263275.1 Habropoda laboriosa | reverse complement strand
TCAATTTTACTTCTTAGAGTTCTTTTACCACGTTAAGCGCCGTGTCAGTCACCGGTGACTGACAGTATACTTTTCGTTCGGGCCGCGTCAGTCACTGTTGACTGACGATATATAATTTAAAATATTCTTCGATTAATAAATTTTAAACAATTTGGAGATCATAAAAGAATGTACCTAAATATTACTTGTTACCAAAAAAATATTTTAACGAGTATTATTAAAACACACGCAGTCTTATCGCAACCTTACACAGATCTCCGGCCACCAGCATATCGGTGAAATCGGAAATCGCGGGCTAAACGGAAAGGAAGACAAAACAGGCTTGGCGCTTAACGTGTTAATACATACAAATTCTTCACGTAACACTAAAAAAAGACAACAGCTTCCTCGGCACAAAATTCCCCAGAAATATCCGATAAAGATAACTCCAAAATTTCTCAAAATTGCGACAAATACTTTCACGCGCCTTCAATTATTTCAGCTTCTGTCTCCAAACGGAGCTCCTAAAAAAATCACCTCTTCGCTTCGAACTTCCCAACGATCCTCCAAGTAAGCAATTTCGATTCCATTATCGAGCAAAAGTTCCGTCCACCTCGATCGTCGCGCGAGGGCCATTCACACATTCGAGAAATCCTCGCGTAGCACGTAAGGACGCAAAGATACTCCATCGAAGTGAAATTACGCGGAGTTTACTCCCTCGAGGCTGGCTACGAGGAGGATATGCAAGGAGGAACGCGGTGTTCCGATCGCGTGGCCTCGTTAAACCGGTCTGCCTCTGCTAGACGCACGTCCGCCGATTCGAAACGAAAACGTATCCTCCGAGTTCCGCGGCTATCAATTGCCCGGCCAGAGGGTCGAACGTGATTTCAAAAGGCCGCGTTTCCCTCTTACGATCCGCCACGCGAGGATAAACTCGTGCATCGTACGACCTCCAGGCTACGTTCAAATGTACACAGCTGAATCCTTCGATCGTTCGCGAATGAAGAGAATTGTTCCTTAAACTCGACTTTACGAGACGTTCCCCCCTCGTCGTCTCTCCGCACAACCCTCCTAGCTGTCGTTATTCTGCTCGACACTTTTTCCAGGTGTGTCTACGTAAGTGTAGGACTATTAGGTATCGTATACGAATCGGCGTTTGCGATAGAATCGTGTCAATTTGTCAGAGGAAGAAGGAAAACTTGTCGTTTACTGTTCCACATGCAACACTTGTGTTTCCGTGGAAAAGTTAGGTTTAGCCTTGGTGCGGTCTTCGGGTCTTTTTAGACTCGTTAGCCTTTTATTTTTCTAATGATATTTGCTGTCGTTAAGTTTATGTTTCTTTAACATTATGTTGAAAGTTTATCGTCTAGGTTCTTATGGCATTCTGGTAATAAAAATTGGAACGAATACAGTCTTTGAGTCTCTTTTGACACAAAAAATGTTGTACTAACCCTCTGTAACCTGATTTTTCTTCGTCCACGAGAAGACAAATTTCGGTCATTTTTTGTCATATTTCGATGAGTGATAATGTAATAGTACGACAAATGAGGCTGTAAGATATAGATAAAATAGAAAAATAGTAGAGAATAGATTCCAATGAAATTCGAGTGAATTTCCTTTACGAATTCAACCAGGGAATTCGGGATTTTAATGTAGTTTTTGGGCTAGTGAATGCATTCTGCGTTACTATTTATTAAATAATTGATTACGCGAGTCTGCGGCAATTTTAGAAAATACTGTAAATTAACTGGTAGCAAAAAAATCGTTCATTACCGAGTTATAATTTTCGTCTATTGAAACAAAAATTGAAACCAGAAATACAGAATTAGGAAAAAGCCCAAAATTTTTTACGTGCTTGACGCTTAAACAGTAAAACAGTTGTTTCTAAGGAGACAAGCTCAAGTACATATTGAAACAAACCGCGAGGATTTCAAACGTTTGTCACAAAAAGAAGGTTTGCTGAATAAATTTAGCTGAATAAATCTTCTTTCAACTCAGGAACACAAATTTACTTAATTACGTCGGGCGCACCCATTTCTGAAACGCCATCAGGCGCACTGGATCTCAGAGATCGGCCTTCGAGAGGTCTTTTACCAAGTGGAAAGTAACTAACCATAGGAATAATGGAAGAACCTAAACAAAAAGCATCAACATTTTGAGCACATTTGCACATGCATTGCGCAACGAATCGCGTTTATATATGTCAGGGATTGGGTTTATAACATGGACGCCTGTTTACGCTATTTTTGAATGCGCCCCTTCTTTTTCTTCGCGTTAATTAATTTTTCTTTCAAATTGGCCACGAAGCCCAGGAAGCGTTTTATGGCTGCAGAAAAATAAATTTTCTGCGGGCCACATACCTTCCCGGTGCCCACTCGTGAACATTCAATAAACATTGACATATCATAAAACCTTTCGCGTCTCCCTGACCGCCCAAAGTCCCGTTACGCGCGGGCAACCCTTGGGCCTCATTCCCCCACCATCGCGACATACCGCCAACCTGCCAACTTGGAAATTCCAGGGTGGGCGGCATGCTCCCGGGCCAGGGAGGACCGTCCAAGAGGGTAGACCCGTCCTCATTGGCGGAAACCACCAACTTGTACCCGTACACCCATTTATAAATAAGCGCAGTAACGCGGCAGAAAGACAGATCAAAAAGGGAAAATAGACAAGTAGCACGTAACGAAACACCACATAAAATTGTCACTCTTCAACATAAAGCGTTTGTCTTATAACATATTAAAGTACGTGCAAACTCCAAGTCACCACGACTTCACACCAACAACCAACCCACACCAAGATCCACCGACAATCCTGCGCCACCACTTTCGAGCATACCGTTTGTTCGAAGCGCACGACGCAACAATATACATAGACGAATTATGGTTGTGCCTGAGAGATCAGGTGCGCCCGACGGAGGGTCAATTTCACGAATACGACATACCTGTAAATTTCGATACAAGCTTCTTCGAACAGTATACATCGTGGCGCACTCAGAATCTGCAAAATAAAATATTTCTACAATTTCCCTATTTGCACTCTTTAACCCAATAATTTAAAAATAACAATACTTTCTTTAAATTCGTAATAAATTAGTGTTAAATGTTTAAATAGTAGCAATATTCAACCTTTGCACGTTTGAACGCTGAAACCTAAACTTTTGGACGACAGTGTATGCTTCGTCGCGACAAAAGCTCCTCTTTAATTCCGTTTCGTTGTTGGTGATTTTCATGGGGTAGAAAGCGTAGGTGATTGGAGTCGATAGGCGAATAATTTGCCGATAGAGCGTGCGGTAACGATCGCCACGCTGTAATCGCGAATATCGCGGAGGAAAGTTATGCAGGGAGGGAATAAGAAATAATGTTTAAAGAAGGTACAACGGCGAGGCCTCCGTTGCTATAATCGGGAAACCAAGGGATTATTTTTCTATCGAACGTTGTCATATCCACGGTGAAGTGGCTCTGAGAATGGCGAAGCGACTCAAGTAGACATAAGAACTGAATTTTGTAGATAGCCTGAGAACGTTATTGTATGCTAACGTAGTTCGTATTTTGCAAAACGGCGATTATGATAAAGATGAGTCGGTCGTTGGGAACAAGGATGTAGCTGAGGAGAAGGTTTAGTCTTTGGTTTGTTAAACAAATTCTTGCAAAGTTCTTGCTCTGTTTAAAATTGAATAAACTGTTGCAAGAAGAATTATGGTACGTGAAGTTTTTTTAAATAATCGAAAGTTTTCCCTGTAATTTAATAAGAGTGCATATTTAATCAGTATTTTTAGTTGACTTTTGATAATATATATTTTCTGTTCCTTTTTCAAAATTGAAATGCGGTTTATTCAAGATATTTTAAGTAAATAATTAGAACGAAGGAGTTTCTATTCTAAACAGTAGTATTCCAATTAACTTCCTTTTGCGTAATATGCAGTTTTATCCTTTTCCGTCAGAATTACAATTTCCAGATCACAGCTTAACGACACTGTTAAAGTAATTTGCATTTGCAAAAATTCTGAAGCGAAGGAATTAAGGGAATAACACTGTGTTTCAACAAGGATCAATCAAAAATATCGTAAGTTTGGGATTATGAGATTTTGATATATTAGAAGTAAAGGAGAAACGAATTTAATATGTGCATTTATATAAATACGCAAGGATGGTTTTTAATTATGGATCACTACATTTTGTACCAACCGAGCTGCGCAGTCGGTAAAAAAGGGTATAGATCGCTTGCTAGCGCCAGATTCAAACTGTTCAAGCAATTCGTGCGACTACCATCGGTAAAGGGGACAACTGCAACGAATGGTCATTGATACTTCTTGCACATTTATGTTAGCCTAATAATCTTATTCTTGTGGTGGCAGCCGCAAGATTCTCTGTTTCCTGTTTTTCTTATACGGAACCCGATATTTGAATAAAGACAGCAATAAGAGCACAGTGTTTCACATCTACATCAATCTGGTACAATGTATGTACAATATTCATACATTTTTCCCAATGTATATTGAATAGAAATTCGGTACAATTTTACTTTCTATCGTATACGTTCCATTTGTAAGAATATTGATCTGTAAAAATTGCCTCGTGATTAATGAATTTCCTTATACACCATTCTTCATTGTATATAAAATTGCTGGTGAGAAATTTAATTTTACATTTTGGAGTAAAATGTTCAAAATATTCGTGAAAAGTAAAAATGAAGTGAAATTGTGAAATCTTGTCATACTACAAAATTATGTATTTTTGATTTATTTGATATGTGTAGGTATATGTATGTATCGTTATCCAAAATCGAAAGACTGTGAATCTTTTGTATGTTTAAATCGATTCTGGAATAGAATGTGGACAGAATAAATTTTTAGATCATTTTTAAAATTTTTGGAATTTTTTATCTCAGTTTCGACTGTGCAATTTTCACTATTAATTGAAAAATACGTCAAGCAGTAGATTATTTGCTTCTGCTAAATTATTTCAAGTAAATATTGAGATCAATAATAATTAAAGAAAATTCACATATTTGTTAACAATAGCATCCAGTCATTTAAATTTCCACGAGAAAATCAAAATATTTCTTTCTTCTTCCTAAATAATCGCGTTATTTAATTCGCATTAATCAATAATAAATTATTTATAAATACAATAATTCTACTGTACTTTACTCATGCAGTGACTAATCAAAGTAGCATTTAGAGAAACCCAACTAAAAAGAAAAATACTCTTATTTGAAAAAAGCAAAACAAATTTTTCTCTCTCGGATGGAAAGTGAAAAAAGAAAGACAAATGCAAAAATACATTCTTCTCAGAGTAAATTTCAATCATAGTTTATATACTCTGCAGACATTTCAAATGTTTCGCAATGCTTTTATTTCTCGAAATATTTTACAATCTCTACTGTTACTTTGATGTTCACGGTTAAGTAGTTTCCATCTGGTAGGAACGTACTACCACTGGCTGGCAAAGATGCGAGGAAAGTTAGGAGGGCAACTTCATCGTCGAGAGAGCTCGGCCAACACCTTCGATAATTAAAGTTCAAAGTATACGTTCGAGTACGAGTTGTAAGCAGACATGCAACGATGCCTGATAATTGCTCGATGATAACAACGTTGATAAGCCTCTAACACAACTCGAACGTGGGTAGGGCATTAGAAAAGTCTGCGTTATCTTAAATTGCGCTTGATCCCTTTGAAAGACAAGAATCGCTACTTTTCCACTATCTCCTGCTTTTACAGCTTTTTATAGCATTTTGCTCTTCGTTTTCCAATTTTTCTTCCCGTTATTTGCAACAGGGTTCACTATTACACTATTTCGAACGCTGGTTTTTTTCTTTTAATTTGTAAATTATTGAAACTTGGCAGAAAAAGAAAAGAGTGGAAGTATGAATAATAACTGTGATACAATAGGCGTAGACTTGAACCTTAAGAAAAATTTTACGAAAATGAGGCGATTTTAATTAAGTAACAGTCTGAGGTATATTTGAAATTAAGTTAATAAGTTGGACGAGTAAAGTGTCTATAAATACGCAAATAAATTCCATAAAGAAGTATTTAAACAATTTGAACCTCTGCTACAAGATTCATTTTAACTCTTTGATGACCGAATTACATTTTTAAAGAATTCATTATTTATCTACTAATCATTGAGTCTATAATGGATACTAAATTAAGATCAATTTTTATTCTGACTTGACTGCAGCACAATCCTTCCCAAAATTCTACAATCACGGTCCAATTAATTCCACACACACTACACAATCCAAAGAAACAAAAAAGAAACATTCCTCTTGGAATCCTATTACAAAGACTGCTTCTGTGAATCTCTGCAGCCACAGGTGAGCCAACGAAAATACAGGGTAGCTCAATTAGTTTCAATATGAATGAGCAAGCGTGAAGTGCACAGATGAGGCGAAAAACCTTCTAAATCAAGCGACTTAACACACACACATATAGACACACGGTATTCCATTACGCCGGTCCACGCGTTGGTTTGCGCCAAGAGCAATCAGCAGCGTACTCGAGGAGCGTGAAGCGAAAGCATAAATGCACGGGCCAGGTTATGGGTCGAAGTTGCATCGCAGCGATGCGTGCTTCGTAAAACAGTATCCATAATGCATCTGCCACGCCCTAAGGAACTTCCATCTCGCGACCCGTGGCCGCGAGCGGATCGCTACAACCCGTCTCGATTCTGCGTCGAATCGAGTTACCTCTGCGAGGCCAACGCCGATAACAGCCTCGTTGCACACTAATAAACACGAGCCCCGGACCAACTTCTCTGATCGCTGGAGATCCAGCGATCTCGATGCCAATTCGGTCATAATGGTACGTGGAAACGATTTGGATCGACGATCAACGGATGTTGATTTAATTCTCAAACGGTTATCCAATGGAGAGGCTCGAGTGAAAAGCTTCGACGATCAGAGACGTTGCAGATGATCTTGAAAAGATTTATCCCGTTTGTTACGTTCGTAAGAAAAAAATACGTGGTGCATTTGGCTCGCAAGGAAAATTCTGGTTTGCTTGAAACTTTGCGGGTTTGGATGGGAATTTAATGGAAGAATTGGCTCTTCAAAATGATCGAAATAGTGTAAATATCGTAGATTATTTTTGCATACCAAAGAGTTACTCTACCCGTATATTTAAATAAATAAAATACCTGTACTTGTAATGAAGTTTAGAATTTTTTTAAATGAACCAGATAAACTGGTAGGGGACGTTCTTTTTTATTTAAACATTAGCAATTTTATTGCACAGTTTTGTAGAGTCAAAATGCAACAGAAATAGTTGTATTAATACCAAAAATTAATTTCAATTCTAACTTCTGTCTTAACTTATGAGACAGAGGATTACCAAATGTAATAGATCTACGATCGTTACCTTCTCTTACCTAAGACAGCAGACACTAAAGCAATAACTACCTATTTCGACAAACCAAGGGCAATTCATCTGATGAATTTTACTTTCGAACAAGCTATTCGAGTCATACATACGTGAATTCTAATTAATAACTGAAACACTTATCTTCTCAAGAATCATGTAATCCAACAACTGGAAAATTACTTTACCTTCAAAACACTGTATACAACAAGATTGTACGTTATTGCATATATATTCAAAGACTGTAATAAACACAATCAGAAAAAGAAAATCAAAAATAAAGGGGTTAAATCTTACATCTTTCAAGTATCATCTCACAAACAAAAATACTCCCTCCCACGTAACAACGTCACTAGAAAACTCATGGAAAGCTCTCGAAACGAGATCAAGCTAGACTCGCAAGCTCGATTCCTCCCTGTCCGAGAACGTATCTCCATATCAAAGTGTCGCCGTGGCGTGGAAATAGAAGGGGTAGCTATCCTGCAGCAACAGCAGGAGTAGCAGGAGCAAGAGCAGCAGGAGCAGCAACAGCAGCACGAGAGACAAGATAAATTACCAAGGTGGACGAGAGCGCATCCTGATCAACTGGTACCCGCGGACTTTTGATGGAATCGTGCACGACGTTGGGCTGGCCAGCATCGAATCTAACAGTGAACGTCGCACCATCGAGGCGAGAGGGCTCGAATGCTAATGGCAGATGCGATGCTCGATGCCAGCCGAAACATTCCAGCCGTGCTGAGATCGTCTATCGGCCCGACCCTCTTCGTTAGCGCGGCTACAAAGAGTCCAGCCACTCTTCGCTCTGCCGCATCGCCTTTGTCTAAACCGGACATTTTCACCGGCCGGTCACTTCCTACAAGAACGTGATTCATTCGTCGGTATTACGTCGGCCGGTGCGTATCGGGCTGGTATCTTTGCAGCCGGGGACCGCCCGCGCTTCCACTGGAATGTGCCAACCGCGGACGCTCCGGCTGCCGTAACGGTAGGCTGTCTTTCATTTCTTCTTCCTGGAGCTTTCCAACGGATCAACGTGACGCAGGTTCGTTTAAATGATTTCGTTCGATACCTAGCGTGTATCGCGATGGAAATTTGTACCGTTCGTGTAAACGGGTTATTTATTAACACTTGTGCTGTATGGTTTGTTCCTCTTTTTTTTTAATAGGGGATTTTCAGTGTATTAGAGATTCGACGTCGTGTGAGTATTTTCGCGGGCGTGTGCGGAATATCATTTATATTTGTATTTTGAAATTTGAATCGAATAAACGATTTTGCAAATAAAACGCTTATTTTTCAATTTACCGACTGCAGAAGATCCATCTTTCTGTTGAATATCTACCCTCCATCATTCGATCAATTGAAAACGGAGAAGTTATCGGTAAATGAAGAGTTCGGAGGAAAAACGATCATAAGTCCATTGCAAATCAAAATTGAGATTTTAATATCATGCGTTAGAGCTTGGGGAAAGCTGTCAAACTGTGGTATAATAAGATGAAAAGACGGACACAGAAGAATTAACGACGGAAGAACTCTATTAGGGGAAGAACGAGCAATGTCACACTTCCCCAATGAAGGAATAATCAAAATCCACATAGGCGATTTTCAGGAACATTATTTTCTGTTACTAACCCTATAATCATTGTCAACATGATCTCTATTCCCACCAGAAAAAATAATTCCTTTCCTACGAAAGAATGATCAGAGCCCAATCTCATTTAAATCAAAATGATAATTTTACCTTGATAAAATTCATAACAACGTTCAAATATTCACAAACCCATCGCAAAAAAGAAGAATAGAAGTTCATTTCTCAAATACTAAAAATTTCGGTTTCTACAACCACGATCATTTTTCCCCTAGTTTCTTCAAATGTCACTCTTCCCATTAAAACGCCACAGCGCGTGTCTCTCGCCCCCGCGAGTCCTCGTTTCCACTTCTCATCTTGAGCAGTTCCTTCAGCCAACGGACTGCCCAGCTCAATAAATTAACGACTAATATCGCATTGAATCGTCGAGCGCAATTACAATGTGTCCAACCGATCTAATGGCTCTTTACTCATTGTCTGGATACGTGGGTTCCGCGGGACACCAACTAGAACGTTCGCCGGTTGACATACCCCTCGCGGACTTTCACGGCGAGACACCTGTGACGTGGCCGGGCATTGTGCCGACATTTTACAGGTGACTCCACCTTCTGCGATCCGGGTTTATACTACCACCTCGGACACTGCCGCGTTGTATTATCTTGCCGCTAACCCGTAGATCCTTCGACAAGATACCCATTGTCCAGGAAGGTTACCGTACTGCCCACACCGTGCTTCCACCACGTGCACTCTCCCCCATATTCATTCGTCTGCCTGAACAAATGCCCGCTCCTCGAGCATCTTCTTTTTCATCCTGATCCTTCCTCTTCTATTAGGTCGTCGTCCAATAAGTTCGTGTCGTTTATCGATCTGCCACTTCGATCGATATTTCAAATATACCGTAGCAGTGCAGGGGTTTGTCTTGTTTGCTTACCGTTGGCAAAAATAAGCTTGCAACTGTCGAGGATTTTTTAGTTGTAGACATTTTCACGATTGCTGCAGGTAGGAAAGTTTGACCCTGCAGGGATGACGGGTCAAATATGACCCAAGATTGAAATCTTCATCGTACTCGAGTGAAAGCACTTTTTTGAAATTTTAGTAGATACTATGTCGATTAAAGTTATGCGAGTATGTTATGGTTAGAATGATAAAATTATTTATAGTGTAAATTAGTAATTTTTATTCCTTTTCGTACGAAGTCTCATATTTTCTGGCGAAGTCATTGTACCTTCATTGTAAAATTTCTTCGGTTGTTTATTAACATATTAGCATCAGATGATGCATATATGTGTTATTTAGGTTTTTGACTTGAGTTGTAATGCACGAAGCAGATGATAAACTGATTAGACAGTGTCTCGTAGAATATAGCGGGTGTGATAAAATTTCCCAACCGCATTCCTGTAATTCTTTTCACATATTTTGTGCCATATGCAAATTAGCATTGTCGCGCTGAAAAATCACTTCGTTCCAATTTCAGAGTCCTGGAAGTTTCACTGTTACTGCTCCCCGTTAACTTTTCTAACTGAGCACAGTTTAATAGTTTCACTTCTCGAATGTAATTCGAAATAAAAGCACATCGCGAAGAGTATAAATGCATACTGGAGGATCTATGTAATACTTTCCATCGTTTTGGCTGTGGTCGACCGTGCTTCGGATACTTGCGGTCAGAGGAGAGACCTTTGAATGCTCGCTCGTCGATTTTGATTGATTGATTGCATTTCGTGCGCCTGTTATCGATGCCACGGCGATGATTCTGGGGATACGAGGTGCGTGCTTGCTTGATCCCCCATTTCCTTCACCGGAGCCTGTTTGTGGGAGTGGAGTAAGCTGTTTGTTTGGAAAGTAAGAGTTGCGACGAGAGGTGGAGAGTTTCTGCGGCCTATTGCGGAACGTTTCAACGTTACAGAGTTTGCAAATTTTGTTACAACGTCTTGTTCATCTGTTATGTCACTTGGAGAATATGTAATACTGGTCAAAAGTTTGGACGTATAATAATTGAAAGTTGTAGAAAATTTCCAGAAAGAGTTGGCAACTTTAAGAATTTCTTATTGATCTCTGCAACTTCAATTTCAAATCTACTAAAAATTAGTAGCAGATTCGATGCATGTAATAAAAATATTGCAACCTGCGACAAAGTAACAGCACACCGTTATATTTGACAAAATAATAATTATTTAACTGAAGTGAAGCACTGTTTCAAAAAGTGCTTGCAAAAATTACCAAGTGTGTCTCACGAAATTTAATTTTCCCTCCTTTTGTCAAGTAACAAAAATAATCAAGTGTCTCACGAAAAATTTAATTTTCCCTCCTTTTTCCAACTAACAAAATAATGTCACGAGAAATTAAACCACTTCAATTTTAATTTGAAATTCCAAATCAACATTTCCATTTCTACGTCAAATTTCATTCTACAATTGTTAACACGAGAAAGAAAGAATTTTTCAAGGTACTGAGAAACAATTTACGAAAAATATTCAAGGAATACATAGTGAATGTCTTCGAAATTATTTTTCACTTTAATCAATCGCAGACAAACTCAGTTCTAGCCTTCGATCCTTAATGGAATTCTCGACAAGGTATGCATTGTTCGGGTAAGCACGTACCATTCCTCGTTGATTTACTCGTACAAATGTTTCTTCTTCACTTCGTTTACCTCGCTTTTCTACCGTACGGAGCGCCGACAGTTCCTTTGTCGATTTTGATTTGTTGCTTCTCGCATGGACAGTGGCTTCGCGGTTCCGTGGATAAATAAAGGACGCTTCCACTCGAACGAGGTAAGTACCTGGTGCCAATGTCGGCAAATAGAAATACATTACTCAACAACGTCGGGAAGCAACGCTATTTTATCCTTCATCTTATTTCACTTCGCTATAGTACTTGTTTCTTTATTTATTATCCTATCTCTTTCTTACTGTATCGCTGATTTCCTTGCAGTTGTCGGTATTCCTGTCCAACAATTTTTTCTTCATTTTACTATGGTTTCATTCGGATCTCACTTTTCTTCTTTTTCAATAAGTTTACTCCTTTTTGCAGGGAAATTTTGGGAGTATTAAGGATGTAAATTCAGTCGATAAAGATGATCCTTAAGTCTATATATAAATAAAAATACAAACGAAAGGTATGCACGGTGTGCAACAATAAAAGATTGAATTAGGTGTCTTAACTATAAGAAGGTATACATGCTTTCTGTTTATTTGAAGTTCATTCAAACACTATTACATATTTTTGTGAGCCTTGAACAACCACTTAACCACTTGTTTTTTTATTGCAATGCGGACAAAAGATTTATAATAGAAACTTCGTTCATTAGCAATAAACGCGTTTCAGCTTGGAGTCTAATAAAGTGTGTAATATGTAATGAAATAAATAAAGTGGTGAAGTCGATTTGACAAATTTTAATATAG
Source organism: Habropoda laboriosa (assembly GCF_001263275.1). Classification (NCBI taxonomy): domain Eukaryota; kingdom Metazoa; phylum Arthropoda; class Insecta; order Hymenoptera; family Apidae; genus Habropoda; species Habropoda laboriosa. The sequence continues at coordinate 741,701 of NW_017100265.1, read as the reverse complement.
AATCAAACTCAGTTCATTTTAGTTACTATACACTGAACCAAAAAGAGTGAAGTGTTAGTGGGAATATTAAAATCAGAATTCTTTTCCTAGCAATGCATTAATTATGTAATTAGCAAAGTGTGTGTGATGCAAAAATCTAACTCAATCACAGAAATGTAGAAATCGGTTTGACAAATTTATGAATAATTGCACTTCGGTAAAAATTTTGAAACAAAAATCATTGTCTGAGTAATACGCTAATTACGCAATTAACAGAGTTTGCACAATGTAACAATCTGACTAAAAATCTGTCATCTTATCATTCAAATTCGTTCCATTTCATAACAAGCACAAGCACCCTCTCACCTTTGGAAAATTTAAATAACACTGAAAATCTACATTGAAACAAGAAACTCAATTCACCTCCTCGACGATTAATATCATTTTCATCGTCTGGAAAATGCTTTTTCGTACGGTACATTAACAGAATTTTTCACCGGAAAAGAGAAGTTTTCAGGCTGAACGGCTGGTAATAATAGTAATAGCCTGATTAGGCCGGGACTAACTATAGCGAAGACTGTAATTTTCCACTATACCAACCTGGATAAAATTCGCAATTATGTGCTTTTTTACCTTACCTTAATATATCCATTTCTTTCTTCTGCACGCTTTAAACGTCGACGACCTGCGTTTATTTCGTAGGCAAGGCATTACTCGCTAATATGAACTCGATCGTGATAGCAATTTTACCAGCAAGCTTTAACCTTTCCAGCATTTAAGCTCCCGACGGTAGTGAACTGGGGCTAGATGCAATCTAGCGAAACTTACGTGTGCGTGTATAAAGTGGCCGTGAAAAAAGTCCCGGGCAAATACAACACGGAAGAACGGCACAATTGAATTATATATCGGTACCTAAAAGGCACAAGAGGGGAAAAGAGTTCTGAGAGCTGTAATTGTTGTAAATTATGAATTGATAGAAATGAAAAATTCTAGCCGTGTTACAAGTATAACGTGTACCTATGTACAGAGAGTTGGCCGCGTTTTATTGTGCACGTGAAATGTGAAAGGTGTATAAAGAATATCTACGTCGAATCCAACGTTATATCCGAGATACTTTGCAATCTTCTCGAGCATCGATGAAGTATGCATGATTTATGATGCAAGTCTTATTACGATTAATACTGTTCCAGCTAATCTATCTGTGCTATCTAAGCATCGAATATTGTGCGTACAGTAACAATCTGTTTGGCAAACGCGTGTGGTAGACGGTATGCTATTTTTACGCAATGTTTGCGCAACATCAGAGGAAATTGAAGTTTCGTGCAATGAAAAATAAGGAATGATTAAACGTGCTATTGTTATGTAGGTAAGTCAGTGTCTTTGTGTCGAGTGTAGGTAAAACTTGCGCATTCGGTATGAAGACTGATTTATTTCCTTGACAATTAATCTTAAGGCTTCTGTAATTATACAGAGATTTATTTATCTTCGGTAGCATTTAGAAAAATATTTTATCACAATTTCTCGAGTCTAGATTTCAGCTGTTAACCCTTTCATTGCCAGTGACACTCTCACAAAAGTTGACCTAAATTTAGTATCAATTACAGACGAATCTACCAATAGCCAAATAATAAATTTAAAAAAATAATAATTCGGGCATGAAAAGATTAAGTTAAATATCGAAAAATATATAAAACTTTGAAATCGTATATTTTCGTCTCACGAGAATTTCATAGATGTAAAAAGTACAAATTTCTCTCAAATCTTTTTCTCTTTGTATCGTAGTTTCATACGACACTTGTCATTAATACACCTCTAAAATATGTCTAAAGGAAACGAGCCTAATCCAATTTTAGAGACGAAACAACAAGGAAGCGTGGAAACAGTGGCTGGAATTAGCCAGGTTTGCTAAAGTAATTAAACAAGGGCGAGGCATTTATGATTTAATAGATCAATTGCAATTGACACGAGGTTAACCTCATACCCGTCAGCTCAGCTTGTAATGGGTTCGAGTGTCTGACAAGCGATCTAGCCTCTTTTTGCGGGCATTCCATTTGTCGATCTCCGAGGCACCGTTACCACCGTTCGTTCCTTAACATTATAATAAATGGAATAAACAATAATGACCATTTTATCCTGTTTATGTCACACAATTACACTGGTACTTTTATTACAAAAGCTAAGATTAAACACGTTCAGGTTAATGAGTTCGATCGCAGTTAACCATTTTCTTCCTCGTTCTTTTCCCTCTTCATCCTTCTCGTCTCGCGTAATTACTCGCTTGATGAGATAATGATAACTCTTCTAAACGAATGGGAGCAAACGATCAACCGTTCACGTGAACAATACGCGAACGATTGGTTCGTTAAACTTGCCGGGCATTATGCTGCCGTAAAATGTCCGATTGCCACATTTTTCGAGCTGATCCTCGAGAACCAATCTCACTGATCGCTTGTTGAAATCGATGGGCAATATAAATAACTCGACGAACAAATCGTGTAATATATTAGGTACCGGAAAAAAATTCGCGCAGATTTATAGCAGAATATTCAAGTAGCCTGAAATTTCTTAAAATACAATTTTGCTTACCAAAATAATCATTTGTTTCTGTAAATTTTTTCCAACACTCTATAAGATTATACATTACGTTAGTATAAAAGTTTTGAGATCTACTTAAAAATAATGAATTAATTGTTGTTTTGATCTGGGCATAAATAAATAAATGATAGGAGATAAGTCTGGACTTTATTTTGCGACGAGTCAGAGAAGTAACTTGTCGTTATCGTGCCACAGAAGTTACAATGAATTTCAGTGACTAAATAGAAGAAATTATGAAAATTAGTGAAACTAAATTAGTGAACTACTACAAGAAGTTTGGCCTGAGTTCATTGCTGACAGAAAAACCACGCGAATTCTTTCCTTCGCCTAATAGCAGAGATTTTAACAAGTTTCTCAGAACTTTTTCAAATTTTTTGAAAGCTCAAAACAGTAAAAGAAATTAAACATAAATTGAACATAACTAAAATTAAATTAAATTGAACATAAACAACCCAGTCTACCTACGAAATATGAAAATATGTTTGCCTAAAGAGGGTTAATTTCTACACTTTGAAATGTTCCTTTGCAAAAGCGAACATTTAATTTCTTCAAAGGTACCTATAGCAATTTTGTTAATTACGCTTGGAACTTAATTTCCACTACTATTATCTCCAACGTATGCCTAAACTTTCCCACCGTATTCATACCAAAGGAAAATTATCTATCTCCGTTAAAGTGCGAAACCTGTATCATCTGGTAATCATTCGACACGATAAACGTTACATTGTACCGAAAGAATTCGACTGACCAGCGGCCACGCCAGTCATGCAACGAGAACATGCTGCTCGTTTGCGTTTCGCGTACCGCAATTTAACAAGTTGCATGCTTATTATTGCACGTTCCCCGGCGTGTTTTTGATACTCCATAAAATTAAGAGGTCACGAAACCGAGCGAAGTAAGAATCCGGGCCTAGCGGTTGCGAAACCCTATCCAGGAAAACCTGGCCCCGCGTTAGAATAGCGGTGGAGAACCCGCGCAACTGCTGCCCGGTGCTCTCGGATTGCGTTGCAGGTCTAATGTCAGAGAGGCAACGGCCCGGGCAGAAACGAGGGATAAAAGCGAGAGAAGAAATTATGGGGAGCCGATACAGTCACGAGAAGGCCTTCTAAGGTCGCCATGAAAACCAGAATTCTCTAAATACCTTCGTTGAGGTCGCCGTTCGATCGGCTGATCGATCTCAGAGCCGTATTCGTGCCGATACCGTGACCAGTTCTGTATACGTAGCTGTAATTTGACAGTCGAACGCGTCAGAATGTTCGATAATTGCCGATGAGTGGACACGTGAAACGTCAACTGGCGTGAAAATTAGTAACGATAGTGGTGTGTTTTTTTTTTTTCTAGAGAAAGCGTGTCTGATAGGTTTGACATGGGAAAACGAGGTTTCTTTGATACCTTGGATGACAGGTTTGTAGAGATTTTTTTTTGAGAAAGGTTAAAGGGTATGTTTGAAATTATCGTATAATATGTCTGTCGTTTAGAGATAGTGGAATACCTACTGTGTTTGTAAGTGATATTTGATATTGGATTGTGTTTTTCTCTGTTTTGTGTAATAACTTCTTTGTGGTAGAAGATTCGAAATTGAGTAACTTGAGTAATTATTCTGTAGATGTATTCTGTATTTAGTAGGTGTGTTAATATTTATAAATAAGTACGGTATGTGACGAAATTATTTCCTTTGTAAAGTGCGCTATTTGATTTCAAGATTTGTTTAAATGAATAAGGAGTAGGTTAATAAACATTTAATACAAATTTCAATCGTAGTAAGTACCCATATTCCATATGCATCCTTAAAAAATTGTGCAAAAAATAAAAAAAATTTTCTATTCATCTGATTTTCTAATAAATTATATGTTGTTTCAAAAAACAAATTATGGACAATAACATACTTTCCGTTAAAAATAATTTTCTTTTTTATCTAAACACCCAATTTTGAACCCTTTTAAGCAATCAATATCATCGTGTTACACTATAGGTAATAACCTAACAATAACAAACACTGTCAAATTAATTACTGCACCAATAAAAATCCACCACCGACTATACACAATGTTAACGAAGCAAGCATAAATTTCCTAAACTGTCACACTTTCAACGTCTCCGAAAAAGCACTTTCTCCCTCGTGCCCATTTTTCCCGCCAATCGACCTTTCCGACGGATCTCGACTCCCGTCATGACTTCCTCCCTAAGAATACTATTTACAAACGATTCGCGGTCCCGATCTACGATCTACGGAATGCGATCTAGCCCGGCGGTAACGCGGGGTTCCGTTTTCACATCGCCGCGGCGCAAACAGTTGCCACGAACGGAAAACGACGAAAGGTGTATTAAAGTTTCGGATTATATCCTTCAAGCGGGGCATTTTTCACGGCGCACCTCGGCGCATACCTGCCGTATCTTTCCATATAGCGGCTAAGTCATTGTCGATCGAGCTTTGCTTTCGTTCGCCATTATGAAAACGGAACGTTTCTATTCTGTTCGTTACCCGTACAACGCTCTTTCCGATCTCGTTTCTACGCCGTGTCCGATCGGGAATTTTAATAAAGAGAAACGTCGTCGTAAATAGCGATACCGCGTAACAACTTAATGGATCCGCGGGCATCGAAACAACCGTCTAAGCTTTAAGCCTAAACCTAACGCAATAATTAACACGTAATTCCGCGCACGGCATCTTAATGTCTCTTAGGTTTGTACGGCTCTCTAAGCGCCGCGGCGTGCCGCGCCGGGGACTTATGGCGATTTAGTGCACTCTCGACGCATGCATCGATAAGAACAACGATAATTATCTTTGTCGCGGAAAAGGTGTGCCACGGAGTGGGGGGAGAAGTAGAAAGTTATTGGTGTGGTTGATGGTCTGCAAGGTGGAGAAGATTGAGTACGCTTTGGCATCGCTTTTTCCGCGGCTGAGAAAACGAGATTGTGGATTAGGTGACGGGATACTATTGCATGCGTAATTGATTGCAGGATGGTTAAGAGCGATCGATGTGAATTAGGATAGTAGCTTTCTCAACTGGATAGATTTCTTGCGAAAACTTTGTTGACACAAGTTAAACGAATTCTGTGGAATTTGTACCTACTGTTGGTAATAAAAATGTGAGACTGTGAAGAAATCAGCGCGAGTTTGAAGTTAACTGTGAGTATCAGAATAAGAGAAGGGTTATTGAAGGGTTATTATAACGATGTCTTCGGTTAATAAAAAGAAATTCATATTACTTATTTCTTATTCTTCCTTTCAAAGTAATATTCTTTGACAAATACGACATAATAATTGGATCAAAAATTTATTTTCCAAACATGGAGTTTAATCTTCATTTTTTCTTAACCCTGTCGTAACAAGTGGGACAAATATGTGCCACTTGAGTGTTCAAATAAAGATCTGAATTTAGTGTTGATTGCAGACGCAAATTTTGTTTTTCAAACATAATTCGGTCACTGTTTAAAACAACACTGTTCATCCTTTCTCAATATACGAATACAATATTCTCAATATTCTCAGTATCGATACGTGGCAAAAAGTTGACGAAATCGCGAATGACAATAAAATTTCTCGTCGTTCACCACCGAAACGTCGTTCGACTATTTTTATCAGAGACCACCATCGCAGCGTCACCACGGATTCCGGCACGATCGATCGATCGGAAAGTGTTGAAAGCATCGGCGACAGACAATGAGTGTGCAGAACCGTCTGGAAGATGTATCGTGGCGGCCGTGACGGAGGAGATCGAGAGCCGAGCTGGTCGAATAATCGAGCGGAGTGGTTTCAGGATAAAACGGCGCGGTTAATTACCTAACGATTGGTAATTGCTCACTTCGATGATCGGTCGATTGCTTCCTCGTTCCTGCGCGACTCGTCCAATGCCTCTCTCGCCACAGCACAACGGCTCGCTTTGTGTAACGCTCGCGAACAGAAAGAAAAAGGAAGAGAGAGAGAGAGAGAGGGGGGAAAAAAAGTAATCCACCGATTGATATGCCGGCTGGTTGCTTAGTCACTCGGTTAGGCAATTAGCTGTCCGTAGGCTAACTTTTACACGGGATAAACGAGCGGCTTGATTAAAGTATGATAAGCATTAATCGCCGCGCTCTATGTCATTCGACCAGCTCGGTTAAATTATTAATAAGCCCCGGCACGCAAAAAACACGCTTCCTGCTTTCTAATCGGCCGGCATCGACGTGTTTCAACGCGGTTCCCCGTGCCTCCACTTCTCGTTTTTCCGTTTTACAGGCCTCCGCGGCGCGATTACGTCAGCGCACAATGCAACGCGGATGGATCCACGGGGGAATTTTTCGTGTGTGCTGCTTGAACATTGTTCGTGGGGTTTGTATCTGATTTTCGCGATTTCTTGTTTGTCGAGGCTGTGAAGATTGCTTTATTTGTCAATTTCACTGATTTTTTTTTTGTGACAAGTAGGTTGAATCGTGATCTGATTTTGGTAGTTTCTTGGAAAGTACCCTAATCATTAAAGATCTTTGTCAATTTCAGTGTTTTCTTTTTAGGTAAGTATTTACGTTGAATCGTGGTTTTCCTTGATGGTGCCACGTGTGATTAGATGTTGATTTATTATTGAAAAATATTATTAATATTACAATTATATTAAATTTGTAATATATCATAAATTCAACAATTTTTAGGATTAGTCATTATTTCTGTACTACTGTTGAAACTGCGATGTTTAAAACACGTTAACTATCTCTGCTCAATTTTAATACTTTAACTACTGTGTCAGTATTACTGTTCAAATATGAACAAACATTCATTTAGTTACACCAACATATGAGCCACTCAGAAGCTAAAATGATTAACTCCACTTCTTGAAATTCGTCCAATTTCAATATCAAAGCACATGCTTAGTGCTTAACTCTTCGTAAATAAAAAGAATTTACTTTGCCTTTTAACAAGTGTTTCATACCTAAAATCCATCCAATCTCCGAAAAACTCCATCGTCTAACTTGCTCTCCCTAACTAAAAATTAAAAAAAAATATTCACACATCTACATAATCACAAAAATTCTATTTAAATCCCAATATCTCACATTCGATCAAACTACCCCGCGAAAATACCAAACAAAATACTTCAGTTCGCAGGAATTCCGTCCACTAAAAAATGTCCCCCAAGATGATAGAACAATGGCGCGTTACCACCGGAGCGGGCGTCAATATAGGCCGATGAACTTTCATCGAGGATCAGCAGATTGTTGTGCCGGTGTGCGTTCTCAAACGCGCGCGTTTGTCCTCACAGTGGGACGAGGAGAGGACGGATCGTCTGATATCACCAGCGACGACTGCCCCGTCATTCGTTGACATTTTCTGCCCATCGCGGTCGTCGCATCGTACAAGAAGATGGTGGATACCCGGCAACGATATTATCATACGTCCAAGTCAGTCGGAGGACGTCGCCTCTGACTATTCTCTTCCTTGGAGGCCGTCCCCTCCGCGATAACGATCGTCGTGGCTTAGCGAGAAACTTTTAACCCTTGATCTTAACCCGCGACGCGGCGTCGATGTTCAATTTCACGACGAAGCGATTTCACGAGTTTCAAACTTACCGGTGATTTTGTTTGAGTTACTTTTGAGAGATAATGAACGTGTTAAAAATGTTAATGATGCTTTGGAATATTCGTAGTGACGTTATTTCGAACGACAGGCGTACGAGAGGGACCAATAAAAATTATCACTGTGAATTAGAAATCTGTTCTTCCCTCTAAAGCTAAAATGTCTTATCACTTTTCTCTTTTTTTAAGGGTGTTTTGAAGTATCACTGTGAATTAAAAATCTGTTTTTCCCTCTATAGCTAAATTGTCTTATTACTTTTCTTTCTTTTTTTTTTAGGGTGTTTTGAAATATTTGGGGCTTCCCGTGTTTTTTACCTTTTAAAGCGAAATTAGAGTGTTCTGTGTGCTTTATAGGGCTCTAGAAACAGCTTAATTTACACTATAAAGCTTCTGCTGAAATACTTCAAAAACTAACAGAGTATTCTGAAACATAACATTCTAGAAAATGGCAGAAAAAAATATTTCACCGACACGAAGAATATTTTTATTTCAAACATACAATTGTACTTAATCCGATCTTCGATCAATGTTCATTGCTTGTTATGATCACGAACTGATAATTCTGGAACGGAAGGAACTGTCAAGCGACAATTTTGTATACATTACCGGCTAGATACGCAGCAAGACTGTCATAAAGTACTCATTTTGAATCGATTATTAATTTTTGTTTAGTTAACCTAGCCAGACCGGTTCAATGAGATCGCGAGTGTCAGATTCGAGAAGCAATTAAGGTTCGTCGAATAGTAATTTTGTCATTGATAACGTCCATCTTGGAATAATAAATGTGCTCGCGACTACCTGGAAATCCACACTGATTCAAGTAAAATGAATATTAAAACATTTTGTAGATGCCAATATAAGAAATGAAATTTGCTGTTACGGTTGACGTTTAATTAATTATTGCTGAATAAATTGCAAGACACTTATGAGTGCAGCATATTATAGAAGTATGGCGCGATAGTTTATGTGATGTACTATTAAAAATTAGAGAAATGTTACATGATATACGGGGTAAAATTAATTATAGATAGAATCCCAGTATTTAAATTAACACAAGATGTCGTTTGCTTCTTTCTCACCGTATCAAAATAATTTATTTTTTAAGAAATTATTTACCTCTTTAATTAAAAATTATTCATGATATACTTTCAAGACTGTTATTCTTGGGAGATGGATAAAGTATGTATGGCAAATAGAAAAATTGCGAAGAGAGATTTCATGCAATCTTTCACAAAAACCATAAGAAAATTTTTTTCCAAAAAATGCTTGAATTACATATAAAATAGTTTTCATATAAATAAAAATCACTTGCAATTTTAGAAAATTTCTATTTTAATTTTAACGAAATTAAAAATCACTTGCAATTTTAGAAAATTTCTATTTTAATTTTATCGAAATTAAAACTAACTTGCAATATTTCTCACGATTCTTTTAAATACCTTGTTAGCAATGTTCATAAATGGAGAAAGAATAGTATTTGAAATTTTGTAAAACCGTGCAATACTAGATATTCACTTACAATTTTTATCAACGTTCAAAAAGAAGCTTTTACACGGTCGAAAAATTGATTACAAATGCAACCATGTTTCTACGTATGCCGTCATGTGAACAAACCATAGCACAATGTAGCCACCTGCATGCTCAATGTACATTAAGTGAAATAACTAGAATATTTCGTTGGAGATAAGGAAATTGTAACAGGTATATGCTCAGATACGAGAACGAGAAAGTGTGAAAAAAAAGTCGGCAATATGCACTGTGCAATTTCAGTTAGCTAAGCCTACAAGTTTCGATTTCTCTCTTTATCACGGCTCCTTTACTATCTTCTTCTCTATTCTCTCTTACGTCTCGTTTTCTTAAATAGTTTCTCTCTTGTAGTCGTAGCGAAACGCCCACCAGAAATCTAGCCTCTGATCGCGCTTTTATCGTGGACGAAAGTGATACTGAATCTCGCAGGGTCAACGTTATTTTCTTTTTGATAAATAATATTTACGACCGTTTGCAATCTGATTACCGTTCAATTTATGCATCGGTACTTACTCTACCTGCACAATGCAATAAATGGGACACGCTTTTCTTTTCCTACTTTGACAACTGTATCTCGGTGTATGGTAAATTTGTTAAATAAGTTTTGATAGATAGAAAGAAACAAAGACGTTAATTTCTATATTAGAGAAATATTGCAAGCAGGAGAAAATCTCGAGAAACCAATTGAATTTATGCCTAGAACGGCATAATCTAGTGAAGTGAGCCATTTAGAAAGCGAAAATGATTAATTTCACTTTCTGATATTCTTCCAATTTTAAACAAATAAAAATTTAAAATTTAAATTTAATAAATTTTATTTTATGAAGTTAGTCTCTTTGGCTTCTGAGTGGCTCAAATATGGAACAACCACCATCTATGGTCGCTAATAATCAAAATATTGAAACCAAAAAGGGTAATAACGAAAATTCTACAAAATTCCACGGTTCGATATTTCAAGAAGCTGTCGATCGATCAATTTCTCAATTTCCAACGAATAACGTAACTGTATTCAGTTTTCTTATTTATGGCCATTGGCTGTAATTCATATCAATTTTTTCCCCCTTCAAATATTTGCCTATATTTAACGAACCGAGGCTGCCGCAAAAATGAGATAAAGAATTTTAAAATGCGATTTATAACGGCACGTTACTTGTAGAGTATGTTAAGGTGATTAGTGGAGAACTTCGCTTAGTTATTCTAATTGATTGCTAAAGAATTCTTGTAAGAGGGAACGAGTCCTGAATTCCTAGAATTGTAGGTGGTAAATTCCAAGAATTGACTGTATATAACTGTTACTCACGTGCTATTCGAGGGTGGCAGTTTATCATGGTAGCTGGTAGAGTTCAAGACAATACGCCTCGAACTAGCAACCTAAACTAAACTACTTGTACACCGTTTTTCGAATAATCTGAGCTTGCAAAATAACGAAAGTACACATCAGTTACGAAACAAGTGTTACTTGACTGCAGCTTACTTCTTCTGCAGTTAAACGAAAGAATCGTACAAACTTTTGAAGAATCAAAACGTCAAGATACCGTGTTATCAGTCCACGATTAACTAATTTAAAGAACAAGGATTTGTATGCGTTTGCAAGATTGTCACTTGCAGCAATTCGTTCAATAATGTAAATTTAACTTAAGAAAACTGTTAATAAATTTCATAGCTTATTAGTACATGAATGCAAATGGCAAACTTTTGTTTCAACGTTATCGAAATCTCCCCATCACTTTGAAAAGCATATTTTACAGATTAAAACATTGGCGTCGGGGCGTTTGGAGCCGCGATGGATACGAGTATCTACGGGGTGATTTCGCGCCTTTTCTTCCAATCGCGTTACGTCGGAAAAAAACTGCTATAACTTTTGAACTAATTAATATTTTTCGAAGAAATGTAAAACCTATACAAGTGTTTTAATTCGTGAAACATCTGTTATGGCATTTCTGAAGAGAAATTGAACCATTTACAGCGTTTTACAAATTTATTTCGAGACAGATATGTGAAAACCTCAATGACGTATTTCCGGACTCAAAAATCTAAATGACGTATATGTGTATCATCCGTCATTAATGTGTTAAAGTTCAAGGAATCCAATGGTATTTTTCTCAAATTACTCTAGAGGCGGGAACAGCGTGAAATCAGCAATTGAAACTTTAGCAGCGGTTACTATTCTGTTTGCTAATCAACGACCGTTCGAATCCAAGTTTCCTCTCTTCTTCCTTAGCTAACCTTTTTCAAAAATGCCATTTCAAGGTACACGCAACTCGTATAACTCGCTTAAAAGAGAAACGAAATAGAGATGAGTTAATCTGGTTACGAGGTACAGATCTTTCGCAAATTATCATCTTCTATCTTCCACGGACTCTGGGCGATGCGGAAAAATGTTCGGCGGATATCGAGAAGCGATCGAACGCGTGATGATCGCCGGTCGTATCCTATTGCACGCGAGAATTCGAGTACGACAAACGCGGCGCGAGACATTCGCGGCCGGCGCGACGATTTCCTCATTCCACAAGCCGGCTGGAATCCCGCGCGCCGGCCGATCCAATATTTCATCGCATCAGTAAATAAAGGCGGCACGTCCGCTCTCTCGCATGCCAACAGCGCATTACGAACGCGCTATTAATTGCTCCGCGCGGTCCCCGCTCCGCGGAGAGGATCCTTGATTTACGCGAGCTGGCCAGAATAAGATGCGCCGCTGCGCCCGCTAAATCATCCACCTTCTCCCTACGTGTCTCCGCGCGCCGCGCTTTTTCTGCCGCTCATTATCGTCTTCCCCCGATATTTTGCATTTCAATGAAAATCGCGAGCTCCGCTCTATTCATGAGAAGCTTCGCGCTGCAACGTGTACCGATGGAAATCGGAAACTTTTCTTTGGGCAATCTTTTTGGTAAGGTTGATTGGAAGAGAAAAGATGATGCACGATGCCAGTGGAGATCGTCGCGATGCAAATTTCGGGTAAAATTGAGACACAGGTTTTTGAGTTTCGAAGATGTTTGTACCGTTTCTCCCGAAATTTTGACCACACTTTGAAAATTAGAAGATTTGTTCTCAGTGTAATACTTTTAAATGTATTATTTAACATTCGAAACAGAGTCATGTCTCCTCCTCTCCTTATATTATAAATACTTATCTTTAAACAATATGATGCCGAGTAAAATAGAAAATGTGGTTTCGTTTGCGTACGAAAAAGATTTCAGTATTGGATGAAATTTGACCCAAATCCGCTGTCCAAGGGTTACTTACTGCTTGCATGAATGTATAACACTAATTTGACGAGGATTATCGGGAAAAATTGATATACAGGGCATTCGAGAGTTAAAGAGACAAACTATGGCAGTAGGGATTCTACGAGAAAATATAGAGAAAACCTGTTATGCGAATATGCATCACTGTTCGAAAGTTTAATCCGTAAAGCTGAAAGTAACTATGGTAAAAATAGGAATTAGGCGAGAATTATACACTTCACTCCGTTGGGTTCGATATGAAACTCTTTATATTTAATGTACCGAATTGGAATTTCATCGACTTGAACGAAATAAATTGAATTTTGTGTTGCACGATTAAATTTATGAATGGTAGTATATGTATGTCTTCGAATATTTCCTTAAAAATTTCTAAGGTTAAATAGATTTTATAAACTAGACTACGAAAACAAAATTGTACAAGCGATCCTCCGCAACAAAACAATACGTAATATCGGAACAAAAGCGATTTCATCTTTTTTCAGAGAAACCGGTCTTGAAGAAGCCTGCGGCCGCGTAATTCTGCGCCCGTGGTTGCGCGTGTGCAACGTGTAAATTCTCGACAGCATTTCTGTAATATTGCCCCGGTCATTGTATCAGCATTGGCAACCGCAACACCCGATTCCAACGTCGGGAAACAGAAATCGGTTAACAAGAGGTGGTTGCACCTTAAACGAACATCTTTTTATACTTCTTACCTAATTTAAATAACAAAGAATCGTTTCGTTTGAGAAATTAATTTATTCTATTCGATTGCAGTGCGTTTACAATCATAGTAAGGGTCACAAATTTCCAGAATATAAGTAGTTCAAGATTATCGTTAAAAACTTGTAATTTTATAGTTACAAGCTTAAATGTCAAAAATATTTTGTACTTCATAATGCAACATTTATTAGAGTAACACGTTTATTAAAAAATCCTTTAAAAAATTAATTACGAATCAAATAATTTAGTGTTACAATACAACTCCTTATAAATGAAACTGTAATAAACTTTTTATACCTGAGTTTATGATTTCTCCTGCTTTATGGTGGTCTCCTGCTATGGTTTCATTGCACCATGATTACTATGATCTGAATCACGAGTCTGAATCATTGTTAAACAAAATCATTTTCCTAAACAATTTTTACATTATTAATACACCAGCAAGTACTTTTTAATTCAGGATAATACACGGCTCGCTAAAAAAAATTGCAACACCTGAAAAACGAAATCGCACAAATCTGAAATTTACATATATTATTTAGGGTACTTCAAAGAAAAAATGATTAAAAGTTTCTCCTCAAAGTAGCCCGAAAAACATGTGATTTCCAAATTTCTGCAACCTCAATTTCTAGATACAGCTTACAGTATATTTTCAACAGTATACTGCAATTTATTGCACATAAAAACATTTTACCCCTTTCTACATTCATTCTCACTTCTTCCATATCATTACTTCTCTTCATAAATCTTTTTCAATTAGTCAAGCAGCTCCTGTCATTATTCGAAGTAGCTGAAACTACGAAAAACCTAGATGATATTCAATATCCTGTACAGATTTCCCTAAAAAACCCAGGATATAATTACGCCCAGAGTTAGAAGCAGGAAACTCTGCTCTTGAAAATGGTTTTTGTTTCATCCCGATACCACTTTCCGTTCCCGAGATATTATCGTACGAAGAGGCGCGCAATTTCGAGCACTTCGCTGTTTCTCTCTCGCTCGCTCGCACACTCGGACCTCTCGCTCGCACGTTCACGTGACCTACCCTGTGCTCGGCTGGCGTATAGTGGTCAGTGACAGACGCTGCGTCAGCGTTTTTTTGCTACTAATGCCGCCACTACTACTATTACTATCAGCGACGTACGCGTTTCCAGGAAAAAAATCTAGGTCAGAGCGTTTCCCGGAATTTCGACTGCCATTCAACAATGCGCGCAATATAAATGTTCCGCTTTAAAGATTCGTATCTTTGGAACCGAATGGGATAAAGAGGTGAAATAAAATTTACCTTCATGCTTGTACTCTTCACTACCTGTAGAGCGTGATTGCTATAAAAATTATGCGATTTTTGCAAATTTATTTTGTGCTATTATGTAACGTTGATTATTAAGTCATATGTGTTTTACTCGGAGAAATTTAGATTTTTGTTGCGAGGACTGAATAATGAATGAATAGTTTCATGAAAACAATATTGTTACATTTTGTATATGTATGTGTATGTATATTGCTTAATCTGTTTTCTTCATTTTTTATTATACTGATAAAAATTATGAACATATAGAATATGCAAATTTTATTTCAAGCATAAGCAATCAATTCTTTTCTGTTTATTTTCAGAAATACTTTTATATTTCGTGCATGCGTATTTATGTGTATACGAAATTGAGAAAACTAAACTGCCTTTTTTTTTTATAATTCTCTATAAAAATATAGTATATGCAAATTTTATTTCAAGTATAAATAAGTTATCTTTCCTTTCCTCTTTATTACCTTATCTTTCCTGTAATATTGCTTTTAAGATTA
>NW_017100265.1:714302-726197 GCF_001263275.1 Habropoda laboriosa | reverse complement strand
AATTTAAACTATTTCACTATTTCTAATAACGAACATAATTAGAAGAAAAATTCAATCGACCATTCATAAAAATCAAGTGTCTACCTCATTCCAAATTTATTCCTATTCCATTCAAATCTCTCCAACATACATACATACATTTTTCAAAAATAAAAACTTGAAGAAGAAACATATTTCGCTGTCCTATTAACTTCACTATATCATTCTACAAGCGTACAAACTTAAATTTCGTACACAATACAGCAATTACCTTAACAATTCAAAAATCAAGTGTTTACCTTGTTCCATTTCCACCCTTACTCCATTCGTCAAACTTTCGACTGGACAGAAAAGCTCCAACAATCGCGATGCAATTTCGATCGCAGTCGCAAGAATACTAATCTCGTACGCGGCAAACGTAGAAAATAATTCATAGGCATAACTGTTCCTCGGTTTCTCAGGGCTTCGTAAATCGCGTTAATGGAACGAAGGTGTACCGCGAGCCTTCGATCGCGATAAGCGGAATTGCGTTCCATTAATTAAATTCCAATTGAGACAACGTATTTATTACAGGTGTTCCCGGTGAGAAAAATGGCCGTGCATCGACGAGCCGCTGACACGGTTCAACGGTGCTCCGCTTGCGAAACCCGCTTCTCTCCGCGTGATTTCGCGTCCAAGGATTTAGTCATTCGCTCCTTCGCGGCGAGCGTTTTCAACCAAGCGGGCTTTAATTTCTGCCTTGCCAGCTCGCCTTTTCCGCGAGAAGATAAAGGTTTTACCGAGCGTTACGAAAGCATCGCGCTGGTAACTGACCGCTAATTGATACTTTAAAGCGACTGGTTTCTTTGTCCGTGTTCGCCTCTCGGGGGAAATAAAGATAGTTCTACCTTGTTCGAATGTTGAATTCGTTCGAATTTTTAGGACACTCGGATAACGCCCGGCTTTTATTTATTCTTGCTCTCGATCCGGGAGAAATTTACGAGATGCGAAGGTGTTCGATTCCGATAAAATTGCTTGGATTAAGTAATCCCGAGCGTTGATTGCGGTGATAAATCGTAACGTTCTCTCTCTTTAGGTGCAATGTGATTCGTTAGAGAAATCTCGATAATTGAGTGCGAGAAATGGAAGAACCTTAGAGCAAAGCTTAAAAGGGGAAACTCGTGTAACTCGCTAAAAATAAGATGAACTTTCTTAATTTTTTCTTAAGAAACAATACAATATATCCTCTTGAAATTTTTAGAATATCTTATCGAACATCTATAAAAGTAGAAAATATTTTTTTCAATGTAAAATAATTCGATTACTATAAACTATAGAAGTATTTCACCGCGGCGGCGTCGCGCAGTAAAAGTGATCAATTAGTAAACATTCATTTACTCATTGTACCATTCCAATATTAAAAAACAAAACGTCTAAATAATTCTTCTATGCAATCTCCAGTTTACATTTACTTCATAATACCCACCGTCTCATAAATTGTCGCAAACAAGCATAAAGAAATTCACAATTCCGTGAGATTCCAAAAAGAATCAGAATCTAACCCTTCTCCCATCCATCTTCTTCCCTTAGTCGCCAATCTTTACACATATTTTCTGGCAAACCACCGAACTCCCAAATCACCTACAAACTACAGGACCCAACTTGAGCGTATTTATCAGTCGTGTATTCGTTCAAAGATGCATCAACCTGCGAGCGCAACAATTTTCCGCTCTGCTTCTTTCTCCTCCGTGGTCAACGCGATTATCAGCGTGAATAATCAACGCAACCGTCGCATCACTGTCCGCATAAATCAAAACTGGCGCAGAACGGAGGATAACAGACCGCGTGATGGCCGGTTTCTCGGTAGAGAAGGAGAAGAGAGGGCATGAAAGGCAGAAGGTCGTAGTCGAAGAGTTCGTAGCACGGTTCGTGCGAGGGTGTACGGATCGTGTCAACGATACCGTGGATTTACGACGGTCACCGAGCGAATCCATTTGTTTCATCTGCATCTGCTTAGCACGCTAATGCTACCTTCCCGTGTACCACTGCCCGTTGTTCCGTGCCGTTCGAATCGGCCAGACCTCCAAGATTAAGGTGGACCCCGGGTAGAGAAAAAGTCTACCGCTAACGGAAGAGGCCACTGTATAATTTCGCAGTCGCGGCCGGTTTCCTTTTGCGAGTCAACTTGCTCTAGGACATGAGCCGGACGATCCCACTGGGTGAATGAAGCGTGCAGGTTTCTGTTTTTACGATTTCCGAACACGAATGTTTGAGAAGGCGTGGTTATTGCACAATAGGAGTTCGAACGTTTCTATTACACGTAATAGACCATTCGATGAGATTTTTCTTTCCTCTCGCTGCGGAATGTGGCAAATAGTTTCTTACGCGGTCATATTTTGGTCAATTTATTGCGAGAGCTGCTGAATGAAATTTTGTAATTGAAGATTTGTGGGAAACGTTTACTTCGGATGTGATATTTTGGTTAATTTATCGTGAGAGCTGCTGAATGAAATTTTACAATTGAAGATTTGTGAAAAATCTTTTTCACGATGTGATATTTTGGTCAATTTATTGCGAGAGCTGGTGAATGAAATTTTACAATTGGAGATTTGTGGAAAATATTCTCTCACGATGTGATGTTTCGATTGAAATTTTGTAATTGAAGATTTCTATTTGATTATTTACTGTTAGAAACTTTGACGAAAATATCTCGTAGTTAGGGTAAATTTTTTTGAGGAATGTCTTCATTTAGATAAACTACGATATGATAATAAGTGCACATATTATATAAACGAGAAGAAAATAAAGAATTTATGGTAGGTATTGAAGAAATGAAAGCTTTGAGAAGATTAAAACTGGGATTCATACAGGATGAGGATTAAAAGTGTGATTTCAAGGAATCGAAAAATATGTTACATAAATTTCGTGAAGTATTGCAAGTATATTTTTTTTAGAAAGGCTAGTTGAAGTTAAAGTCTGCTATGATATGTAACCACACACAATTTTCAGTACTTTCAGATTTGTATGTGAACTTTTTAGATTCCAAAGTGGTAATTCAGGTTTTTCTATGTTACTACCGTCACATTTTTAGAATTTCGTTAAATTACAGCTCGTAATATGTTAATAGCGTCGCTTAAATGTACATATCTCCATGAAAACGGTTAAAACTTTCTGATCAAGGTGGCGACTGGATCATTTCGTATCCATTTGTACCACAATTATGCTAATATACAACCAGAAAGATACTTCCATCATTTTAATCGTTTATTTAAATCACACTGCTTTATGGCAATTCTGTTTTTTTACTAGCATCGTGAAAATAATAACTGTGTGTAAAACTTTAAGTAACCGATTGCGAACGAGTTCAAAAGATAAAAAGAGAAGTATACGACATAATTTTATCCCATTCCAAAGGAATTAACAATGAATACAATTCTTAGTAAGACTTAGTTAGCTGCTAAGATTTCAAATGCTTAAAGAATTTATTTGCGACTTTAACTTTGCTGTATTTTAAACACAACATCTAAAAGTATTCTCTAATAGAATAAAAAAAAATTAATAAATTTATCAGCTTAAAGATTTTCAACAGCCAAAAAATGTAAACTCACTCCTCAAATGAACTAATTATTTTCTCGAAAAAAACTTGTCACCAAAGTGTCACACAATTCACCGCAAAATTATTCAAACCTTGAAATCTCAATCTAAAAATCCTACTCATAAAATTACACACCACGTTCATCATATTAACTCAATACAAAAGTTTCCATCACTTATAAATCGATAAGACTGAAAAGTACTGTATGCTTCCATTTTCATTTCAATTTGCATAGCAGGTATTTACACTGAATACAATCTCAAGAAGCATATAGCATCAATATGATATTACTAGCATCCTCACAACAACAAATTACAAATACAATAAGAAATAAATACCCATTCTCGAAGAAAATACTATGGGAACCATTGCACGGACCTAATAAAACGTCGAATCACACCAATCAACCAGGTAACCCGCGCCGTCCCACAGAAAGGGCTTCAAGTGGCCGTAAGTCAGTCCCCAATTAGTTATCCAAATGATCTCGACCGGTGCAGCCGGTGTTCCATCGGAATTCGATAAAGCACCGCGTGACCGATCGCGTATCTAACGACGCGGGGGGAAACGGAAAGAAATGATTACGAGGTGGCCGCTGGCAGTTAGAGAGGATCCAACCAGGATAGCATGGTTAATATACCTATGTGGCCGCGGGTAATGAACGCGTGTTAACCAGTTCGTTATCGGTGAAACGGTGCCCACCTTCTTCTCGACGTGGACTTGCTGCCTGGAGAAACCACGACGACCGATCGGTAGGAGGAGAAGAAAGCAAGAAGAAGAAGAAGTAGAAGAGAGAAAGAAGGAAGAAAGGACAGAGGGAAAGAATTAAGAGGGTGAAAGGGAAAGGCGAGCAGGCTAAGATAGGCCTGGTTTTATCGCGAGATGTTCGGGTAATCGTCGCCCGGTAAGAAGTTATGATTCCAACGTTTCCAGCTATCGGCGATTTTCTGCGGAACTTATGCTGTTCGCCGCCGTGACTAAGGACGCTTTCCGTCTACGGGGAACCGTTGTCAGCAACGTGGAACGACCCCGTGGAATTTATCCCGCGTCCACGGGGCAACGCGCGACGTGTTCCGTCCCGCTCATTGCGAATTCACCGTGATCCCGCGGAAGATTGCACTGATGCGAGTCCTAGGTGTTGGGCTATTGATGGTCCAGATTTTGTCGCTTCGTTTCTCGCGAAACGGACGTTTCGTCTGTCTTCAGGGGAACTGTTGAATAGGCCTGGAGTGTAAGTACCTTGCATTCGTTAGCTGAAATGCCTTATTTAAGAATTTCTCATTTTTTGGAGTATTTAGAGCTCTACACGCTACAGAGCTAACACTGTTTTAGGATACGTGCCCATTTGAGAGTAAAACTATCGCAAGTTGCTCTCGAGAGTCAAATTTATCAGTAGAAGTACTTACACAATTTGAGAGTGCTGGAAGAGAAATGGACACACAATTTGAGAGTATTCTCGAAAGCAAGTATCGTAAAAAACTCTGAGATGGACACGTACCCTTAAGCTAAGTTAGAATGTCCTGTGTGTTTTGTAGAACTCTATAAATAGCCTAATTTATTTGTCTCAACTGTTTTACAGGTGCTCCTACTAGTTTTAGGATAATTAAACTAAGTACGGCAGTAATTACAGGTATTGGGAATGTTGGTAGGATTGGTAATTCCAAGAGTTTCTTCTAATTTTGGGAATAAAGTATTTGGAACATAATTAATGCAATTTTTCAGCTGTCAGAAAGAGCGAAAAGTTTTGTATAGTGTTGATAAAAAATAGGCCTGGAGTGGATAGGCTTGGTGGTTTCAAGAGTTTCTTTTAATTTTGGGAATAAAGTATTTGTCAGTTCTTAGAAAGAGGCAAAATTTTTGTCTAGAGTTGAAGAATGGTTCGAAAAAAATTCCAATACAGGCATGACTTGATTGAAGCTTCAGTTCTAACTTTAAAGGACACATTTGAAATATTAAACATTTGTTTTCGGTATTGTGAAGTATTAAAACGATCATTTAAAACTCATCGAAATAGTGTCACAAATAATAACAATAAATTTCTTTCAAATCGCAACAACCTGATCTTTACTTCATTATCTTAAACAGCTCTAATCGTCTTCGATCTCTAACCGGAAGATACTATTCACTCCCATATTCCCCGATATATTTACAATAATCAACACCAGCGAAACGAAGGAACAGTAAGTTCACATTTCCCCTTATCAAACCTGAGCATCGACGATCTCGAGTAATCAGCACCTCGTCGAAAAATGAAAAAGAAGGGTGAAACGAGGTATCAGCTTTCCTATCTTCGATTATTCCCATCGAGAGTAACTCAAAGCGGGTTCTAGAACCATGTTGAACATCGCCACACACGATCTAGAAACGCAGCCGTGAGCCAGGACGAGAGCGTTCCTTTGCCTCCGGTTTCTTGGGTTCACCGCGCGTAAAAAGTCTAACGAGCGAGCAACGTACGGCAGAATTACGACGAGCGTTTATTGTTACTGCCACTATTTTTCCCCGTTGTTACCGCGTCATTCTCTCGTTAACACTCTCCTCCTCGTTAACACTTTCTCTTGTTAACGTAACCGGCCTGTGTACGTACACATATGCGCCTCGCCTAATGCAATGCAAATTCAACAGCCGTCATTGAGATATCATGCCGACCGGCGCGTAGATAGGGCTAACGTTCCAGCCTGAACCACAGCCGACCGAGAATTAACAGCGTTGTTTATCGCTGCAATAATATACGAATGAACGTGCAATCGCGTTACTCTCTCCAGCCCTTGCCACCCGTCCAGCCAGATGCGCTCTTTCTACTAGTTCCCCAAGGCGTGACTTTGTTCACGAAGAGTACACCTTGTGACCCGGCACGTTGCTAGGATGCGGCTTAGAGTTCGCGGATATTCGAGAGCTTCCTTTACAGTGGCTTATTAAGGAAGGCTCCTTCTTTGATTGTTTTCGATGGGATACCACGTCGATGTTGTTTCGTAAATTGGAACAATCTACGGAGTTTCCGGGAGATCTTCTTCCTATGTTCGTTGATTTTTAATGATACGTCTTCATTTTTCTTAGTATAGGTACTGCATGTGTTACAGATTTTGTAAAGTTTGCCTAGGCGAAGTGTAAAGCGTATTTTATTCTATTGTTTGTCAGGTGAATTTTGGCAAAATGTACATTGCGTAGTCGATGTATGAATTGCCGGATTTTACACTTTACCGGTAACGGATAACAAAGAGAACAACTTAGAAAATTTAAAGTTTGAAACGTGAAATTAATTTGATTGTTTTTGGAACTTGGGATTTGTGTATCTTTATATTCGTGTAAATGAGGAAATTTTGAATACTAATTCTGGTTTACTGTGTTTAATTGAAATTGAAAGTGTGCAGCTAAGAAATCGTGTTTTACAGTTTTAACGGTGAATTTCGTATTGAAATCGCGGAGATTAAAGGGGGAGGTGGATAGTTTTTCAGGATTAGAAAGTTTGAATTGCATCTTTGTAGCAAGACTTACGAAACACGATTAACTGTTATTCGGATGTGACTTATAATTAATGATTATAGACTTATGTAACAAGTAAATGCAGGCTGCATGTTACAAAATAATACCATCAAATTTTGCTGTTACATACGGAATGGTCTGTATAAAAGGATTTATATGAAAATAACATGTTCTTAGAAGAGTTTACTAGGGGTTCAATAGATGTTAACGAAATTTTCATCTCACGTATCAAGAATATTATTAATTATTGAAATTATTAATCAAGATGAAGTACGGAATCTTAGTTTCATTAATTTACGTAGAAGCAACAAAAATAATTGAAATTATCGCAATGAAGAAATAATTTTCTGAACATTCATATGTTTCCCATAATTTCTTAAATGCCACAAAATTGCAAACTCCCACACATAAAACTTTCAATAAATTGTACTTAGAATCATAATTTCATTTTCAAGACAATCTTCCGTATTTAATTTCTTCAACATTACGCAGTACATTTCAGCAACGTTTCACCACCGCTATCCTAACAAAAAAAGAAAAAAAAAAGAAGAAAGAAAAAATAAGTAAAGGTGTTTCTACGAGGAATTTCGCCGGCGATTATTAACGCAGAATAAGCATATGCCTTCCAGTAATTACTTAACACTCGCAGAGCAATTTTGCATAAACCGTCTTTTAACTGTGCTCGCTTTCACTCGTGCATTATATTGCTCCGCATTCCATGCACGACAAACTTCTCAATCGTCGTCAAAAGTTCCACGTGAAAAGCTACCGGACACACCTGGAACCACGACACAATTATCGAGCGCGAACCAGATACGTCGAATAGGATGAAGAAATGTGCACGAACCGAGGTTAATATCGCACGGAATCAGGCGTGAGCCTCGATTTAAACCGATGAAAAATTCGCAACGATCTCTATCGAAGGTTGATTGCAACGAGATTACAGTATTTCCTCGGCTGACCGCCGCTCGTCGTTTTATCGTTATTTACCACGCGCGATTAAGAATGGCTAATCTCTCGGCACGAACAGCTTCTCCATCTGGGAAGCAACTTCCTCCTTCGAGATGTTATATTATATAAAATAATCGAATCGAGCATGTACGTGAACGACGGTTGCGTCGATTCCGCACGGTTTGCTCGTTTTATGTATGCACGTGCAATTATTTAAAGATTGTTTCGTTTTACGAGGATGAGAGGGACGTTTAATGAATTATTCGAATGATTCGAGAGGTTGCTATTTCACACGATTTTTATTCGAGTTTTATTAACGACGATCGAAGAGGAGTTGGAAAATGAAGCGAAAGGAATTTCTGATAATTTCGTCTAATTTTAATTATTTTTCTGCTTACCTGGATTTTGTGTTCGTAGGAGAATACTTTTTATGTGGAATTGGACGAAACATTTGGTTCACTTCTGTGATATTATTTAGCGCGAAATTCAAATTTTACTGGAAATAAATAAATTCCCGAAACAAATACCACCTTAATCTTCACAAAAATACCAAAATTACACCTGTGTACTTACTCTGAACCCAAAACTAGGCAAACTGAAGAAATTCAAATTCGACGGAAACACATTTCAACAAATTGCGCAATTCCTGAGATAAAAGTAATTTTCTTTCACACGAAAAAAAATTATAATTACATCTCGAAACGTAATAATTGGATTCGTATAATCGTTCTCGGTCCACTTTCCATTAGGAAATAATCGAAACCGTTCGTTGCGTTCAGCAGCTACAACCAACAAATGTATCGCCGCTAAAAATCACACACCGTGTGGCCTTTGGAAAAACATTTCAATTGCAGCTTAAACATTAACGAACACGCGATGCGATTCGATTCACTTAGCTGACCGCTGCTGTCAGCCTGACGTTCGGCCAAGAGAACAAAATAACAACCCCTGTCACGAGGCCGCAACATGCGTCCAGGCGAAACCGCTGGAAAACGCAGAAAGATTCACCGCGCGATATCCTAATTGCGGGATATGAGCCAACGGGTAAGATAACGCGAGTAACAGCCGCGGGAATATGACTCGATACCGCGGGCCCGCCCTCCAACCTCTTAATAACAATAATTAGTTCTCACCCCGGCGAAACATTTCGCTCTGGGCGTTTTCTCTGTGCTGCTTAGCAGCTCCCACGAAAGGTAATGACGTCGAAAATGCTTGCACGTTGTCGTGGCCACGAGGTGTGCGATTAACGGGGAAAAATCTTTTTCCCTTCGACTGTGTGCCGGTAAACGGCGAATTTCAATTGCGCCTCGTTTCCTTCGTAATAGCGCGGTGTGTTGTAGATCGTTCTTGCGAGATATTTCGTTGCAACGGTGAACGGGTTGTTGATAATACTTTTTTAAAATTTTTTTTAGGAGAGAGTAAGGCAGTTTTGATTTTAATTTTACGTCGAAACAATCTGAGCGATATTGAGAAATTATTGGCGACGAAATATTTAGTGGAAAAAAAGAAGTTACTTTTATTATCTACTCTTGTAGAATGTTCGATGGAACGTAGGTACGTGTAATTCAAATTTCAAGGTTCATTCTGAACAGATTGTAAATACTTCGCTCGATTAAAAAGAAGAAAAAATGATAATTAGTCTTGTGATTGAATATTGGTGCAATTAACCGAGTAATAACTGCATTTGATTGTGTGTAATAAAAATTCACCACTGTACTAAACGCTGGTCGAAGGATGCAATTATTCTTAACCGTGGTATAAAAATTACGCGAGTTCATTAATTGGACGAAAATTGTTCGTTCAATGATGTAAGGTAATAATTGACGATTCATTTTATACGTGTACTGTACTGGAAATTAGATCAAGTTACAATTAAGTGTATTTTTAAGAAAAATAAACAAAAAGCGTTATACTTGTTTCACTTGTAGATAGTACTTTATCGCATGCATCGCCACATTTGAAATATTTGTTTGATTTTCTGCCGATGAATGTAATAAAGTTTTACTAACATCCGTTAAATAAGCAAATGAATGATTCTAATCGTGATTTATCGTGTCAGTGTATGACGTTGCACTAATTGCCATCGGCGAAAAAATTCTACACCACGGGCAGAGTAACACGGCAGAAATTGCACCAGTAAAATAAGAGGTTGAAGTAGCACACAACACTTGAATCGCTGTTCTAATTACGATGTAATTACACAGTAATTAAGGAGCTATTCGAATGTCCTGTTGTTCTGGTTTCTTATTTTCACCAATCCTCTCTACAAAATGGTTCTGTATTTAATCATTTTATTAGGTGATTCTTTTGCTAAGTAAAAACAATCATGCTGTAATTGAAACATTAATTGTTACCGTACGTGCCTTATTTAAGCAATTTTCACCGTGAACACGTGATTATTTTAATTGCAGGTACGTACGATTGAAACGAATAAATTCGCTATGATTCGATATCTCTTGAGAAAAATATTAATACCTACTAGTAAGTGAAATTATGAATAATGGCATTTTTAACAATTTTTATTGAAATTTCTGGATTTTTTATGAAATACTTAAACGCTTGAGTTATTAATTTAATTCCTGCAGCATTAACCCTTTCGCTGCGGTAGATTTTAATGCGTAACGCGCGTGGCAGGCATCTTTTGTTTTGGTGTTTTAAAATTTGAAAATTTATTATTTTATTAAATTCAGATGGGAGTGCGCAAAGGGCAAAAGTTAAGGTGAAAATGTGTCAAAAAGCGCAAAGGGTACAGCGCGAGAAAATTTTCAAAGCGCCAACAGCAGCGAAAAGGTTAAAATATAACACCATTTAAGTTTTACACAAAATAAAACACTCTTTTCACATTAATCACACCAAAAATGTGTACAGTTGCAGTTAGAAACCTACTTTCTATTACTCACACGGTCCATAAAAATGAGAAAAAGGTCAGGTAGAATTCTCCATCTGCGCCGTGTCAAATTTGCCAATAACTATAAACGTTCGAACCTTTTCTTCTACCTTCTAAAATAGAATTCACCACAATTTATTGCCGCGGTAATTGATTAATTCCAAGCTGCTCCACCTGCTACCAACAAAATTTCTCTCCGGCTGGTCATCACTCAGAGTCTTCAACCTCTCCTCTCTCCGTGTGCAACCGTGCAAATAAATAATTCGGCTACAAACAGCTAACGATGTTTGGACAATTATCCCAAACGAGTCTATCAATCCGTGTGTCTAACTGTAAATCACTTGGGCTCCCTCGAACAACCGACTCGCAGTTCTGAAACCGGTTTCACGGTTCCTAACCGTGACTTAACCTATGCCTAACCCAGACACCTAAACTCTTTCGTCTTCCATCCTTCACAAACTCGCGCGCCTCTTAACCTGGCCGTGGCGGGTAGAAAAGATCCACCGGGCTCAGCCCCCCTGCCATAATTCACCAAACTCCGCGAACTACGGCTCGCAAATCTTGGCCTGTAATTAAAAACACCGCTGCAGGAGTTTAACTGTGATTTCGAGTCGCGTGTATCCAGATGAAATCGATGAAAAATGATTTTTTAACACCGTTCGTGATGAATGATACATTATTCTCATTTGCTGGCTTTGACAGGGTCTGTGGAAATGTAGTTAAATCGCTTGACTTTTGTTAATATTGAAATAGAGAATTTTTGCAGGTGATTGTAGGTTTTGTTATTTCTTCTTTAAATTTCTTAACCCTTTCGTTTTGAAAATTTTCTCACACTATGCCCCTGGCACCTATAGTTGTATAAATTCACTCGCATTGTGAATTTTGGCACACTTTCATCTTAATTTAATCCTTAATTTTTGCCCTTTGCTAACTTCCGCCTTAATTTGATAAAATGATAAATTTAAAAATCTGAATTTTGAATTTAAATTTTAATACTTTTTAAAATTTCAATTAAGAATTTAAAAAT
>NW_017100265.1:713645-714278 GCF_001263275.1 Habropoda laboriosa | reverse complement strand
AATATTAAATTCCTTGAAATTTAATTTTATGTATTTTTCACATTTTAAATATTTTCGAAATATACTTCTTCCTCAATAAATACACCTGCACATACATACTAATATTGTCCGTTGTGACACGTTAAAAATGTTTCAACAGTTAGTATAAACCGTTGGTAATAATAAACTGCAACTTCATTTCATAAAATCTTCAAGTATACTATAACCTCTTAAAGAGGAGGAATTACATGTAACATAAGATCCTATTATGTTCGGATTATACCTTCTAGATGTCTACGTAGCCCAATTAACGCTAAATAAAGAAACGTATGCTGACACAGGCGGATCAACACTTGTAGCAAAAGTCTATTTCGTTAATTTCCCAGCCACTGAAGTTATCGAGCGCAGTCGATTTGTTAAAGACGAGAAAATTTACGTTTTCGAGTTTAAAAGTGGTCAGTCTTTTCATTTTTCGATGACATGCGAAGAGTTGGTTAAGAAGATGAAGAGAGTCCCGTTGAAAATCGGTGTTTTTAGGGTGGACGATAATTTTCCTATTTGTTACATTTTCACACATCTCAGTGGCTGTGCTTGCGACTTGGTAAGAAATTATTCCAGTATTATTTAATTAATAATTGTATTAAACATATTATT
>NW_017100265.1:705941-713543 GCF_001263275.1 Habropoda laboriosa | reverse complement strand
GTATGCAGCGGCACTTAATTCACACGAACGAATATGCTAAGTACGTAAATTGATTGGAAATTCACGGATAATCGAAAACGCGCTGTTCGACGTATTCTCTACAAGACTGTAATCGCGCGGTATAAGCGACGTTCGTCGAGGCACTCGTTCGACAGCCACGTAAACACCGACTGAGGACGAGTCGTCCTACCCGATTTCTGATCGCTGTACGCTCGCAACTGTCCTTAACTTCCTAGAAGTCGTGATATTTCTTGCGAGCCAAACATAAGAAACGCGAGCTAAACATAAAGCTAGCTGTCCTTTTCAGAGTAAAACTATCGCGAGTTGCTCTCGAGAGTATCTCTCGCGAGTGGATACTGCGTCTGAGAGTAACTGTCTGAGAGCATCGCTCAACTCTCTCAGAGTTACGACTCGAATAAACAGTTGCTTTGCAAACACCAAGCAGTTTCGTATTCTTGACAGAATTCTCTAAAAAAAATTAGTGGAGAAATGAAATCACCGATTTAATCACTCTCTACGAAGAAAAATCAGTGTTGTGAAATACGAAAGATAAAGTATAAAGGAGTTATTTTTATGTTTTTTAAATGACTTTGTTCGCACCTCGTTGGGCTCGTCTTAACATACGCTATCATATTATGTATAAAAAAGTATAGAATTCCATTTAAAAAAATTAAACTGACTTTGTAATCTCCCCCACCATACCCGGTACCAAAAAAGTATTTATATCACACAATGTCCCCCTCCGTACCAAACAACTTTTGTTAAAACATTTTCTTCCTAACATTACTTCCTTAAAAGATATTTCGCTGTATTGAGATAAAACAGACACCCTGTATACTTAAAATTTTTTCCAATAAAATGAAGGCTGTTTAATATTTATAACATGTAAAAAAACTAAAATTTATATTTCATTAAAAGATATTTTTTCTGGTACTGTCTTATTTTTTATGAAACGTATTTTGTGAAGAAAGGTAGGTCAACTATTAAAATTATAATAAAGCAGCTTTTGTTTCATTTTAGGGCTCATTAGGTATTGATAATCCGGTACCTTACATATTTAGAGGACCATTTGAACTGGTAGATCCTGGTAACAACTTTGCTGGCCAATTAGATCTGGATATTACTGTCTCAAATTTGGGAAGGTATTATGAAACAGTAAATTTAAGCTTTACCTTTAAATATGCACTGCATAAAATATTAATTAGTGCTCTTCACTTGCTGCATATTTTATAGCTGATAATATCTTTGTATAAACACAGACATATTTTAATATTTTAACTACTCTTTAATCAGATACTAATAATTTACATAAATTAATTTAACTTTTCCCTATTACCTGAAGAAGTGTCTGGAATTTAAATTGAACTCTATACAGCAAACAATCACTGAATTTCTATAATTTACAAAATTTCTTTAAAACGCAATCTATTATTTATTTACCACATTACAATGTCACCAAAAATTTCTCAAAAATTTCATCTCTTATTTAATTACCCCACTATGACGTTACTATTATTTAGAAGCCTCGTAACCTCATATGCTCTGGCGCCCAATTGCTTCGTCTTCAAAAACGACCCCGAGGGACGAGAGTTTAAATGCAACAGTAAAGAAAAGACGAAATTACCCGAAGAAATTCACACACCATTCGGAGATAATTTACCAAACATGGGAAACCGCATGATGGACTATCTATTGGACACGGTTTCACCAGGGAATCTGATAAGAGATATCGTTGGAATTTCTCCCGTGGCTGATACACTTGCTCTAGGAAGTCCACCGCCTAAACCACCACGCCCACCCCTCGTGGATCCAACATTGTCCACACGTCGCAGAACAGGCAGAAGAAGTAGAAGAAAGTGAAAACCTCGGAGCTTTTACCGATGTTAAATTGTAATTTATTCCAGAATTTTTTACACAAAATTTTTGGTAATAACCTGCTCGATGTAACGAAGTGTAGGAATATACTGATTAAAATAAGAGGAAGAATTCGGTGAATTCTAGAGACTAGGGTAAATATAAAAATAAATAACTTTGAAGAATTAATTGTTCCATTTGGTGCTCTTTATATTAGACAATTAACTAAAAATTGAATCACTGGTGGAAGCCTTTAAATAATTTTTCTACTAATACAGTTTTTCTAGTTTCACGTGAAAAGGAGTGTGAAATTTGAAAAATATAAAATCGTCGACATTAGTTGAGTATCAATATTACTTTAACCCTTTCGTTACTAAATTTGAGTACTCGGATAAAAATTGATTTCAATTCAGTATCCATTACAAACGCGATTATCTGTAGATATACAAGAAATTCTTAAGAAAAAATAATTTGGTCACTAAAGGGCTAAGCTGAAGTATTATCAATAATATTTCAGTATATATTTCTAGATATACCTAAATCGTTGATAAACTGCATATACCAGGCGACAATTAAAAATAAATTATCAAAAGTTAAATTCATTCTTCTCTCATCTATTGTAACCCTCCCTGCTATTTTATTTTTATTCAACTATTAGTAATTTACCTGAATTCAACAAAGGAATTTTTCTTTCGTACGATCGCTTCTAGCGATAATCGAATCGTTTTCATCCAGTAGGAACATTAGAATGCGTTTCGGAAATCGTTCCACGAGCCGCCTTCCAGGCAGGCAGGCATATCCTAGAGTTTAGAACATTACGTTCTCATAAATCAGCCTCGATTCGATTCGGCATAAATCATAATCGTGTCGTCGGGCATATGCAGACATCTTTGCCCTATAGCGAAGAGCTCCGTGAGAAAGATCCTCCACGACGCTGAATCGCTCTCTCTTCTCATGATATGCCGTTAACTGCTTTTCATCCTAAGCCGACGCGTTTCTTTCGATCGGTTTCTCGTCTCGTTCTTCAATCCTACATAACAGATCCCACAAATAGCTTTCGTAAAATTACACTTTTGCATCGCTGACAATACCTCAGACTTCGTAGGTACGGTGCTTCGTAAAATTGCTCTACCTCCCAATTTTTTTATCTTTTATGAAGTAGGTAGGTACATGAAAAATATGTAGAATTAAAACATTGTTTGGACTTCAAAATAAATAATGATTAATGCCAATTAAGATTTACAATTTTTTTTTTATTTTTTCGAATGATTCAGCAGCAGTATGAAAAAAGATCAGGCAACTTTTTCAATAAAATTAATTGTAAGCCGAAATAATGTTATCTGCGTGTAAAAGGCTAACTATGTTGTCTAAAAAGTTTGAATCAGTAGAAAAGTGAAAATGGAAAAATCATGCAGAACAACGAATCACTAAAATAACTCAAATAATCTACAATCGACATAAATCTAACAGCCTTTAACCACGTAATGTGACAATTTCACTGATTACATACTCAAATTACCTGCAATCTATACAAATCTAACAGTCTTCAACCACAAAATGTGACACGATGTTACACGAATCTAATCAGTAAGCAAATTACAAGAAAAATGTAAATAAATACAGAAAAGTCAAGCCTGTCTCTGTCACGAGCTAAGACATCCTCCTAGAAACAGCTTGATATCCATCCTACGTGTAACTCCCGGCTATTCACGCGTTATTATTTATTTTCCACAGTGGGAGGAGCGAGCGAGTTTTGAAAGCACCTCGCGTGCATCGATTTGATTTAACCTCACGGTTACCTGCATCCCGTTACGACTTTCTGTTGCACCTTCAACCACCTGTATACAGGGTGTGTCTGCAACACGTTTACCTCGCGATGACAACGCACTTTTTCACCGTCCTTTTTCCGATCGACCATTCACGTTATCGAAAAAAAAAACGTTGTAATTCGCTTCTTCCTGCGAACTTATTTCAACGACGAAAAAAAAAAAAGGTGTCAGGTTTTACACTGACACGTATCTTTATTGAATTTTGCCGGTGAAATCTGTTTTCCGGGAGGTTAATCGATTACTCGCGTAATACGCGAAATACGCCCGAGACGGGCAAATGAATTATTAATGCGACACGTGGCTGCGACACGCGAATGCTCTGCATGAGGGAGGCGGAAGTGTGGGAATAAATTAACATGGAAATTCTGGTCTTTGATTTTTCTGACTGTGATTTACTTCACAACGTTCAAGCTCTTTCTTTGCTATTGTTATCGTGTGGTACGCTACTTTTAATGAAATACTGTAAACAGAGTGTTTTAGGACAGAGATAATTTCTCATGTAAAAGTAAATCGAAAGTGTAGAATAAAATTTTTTCGTATAGCGCTCTGTCTTGGAGGAAGTATGAGAAATGAAGGGCAACAAGGAAGTAACAAAATAAACTTTCGGAACCTTATCTTTCTTCAGAAGTATTTGATAAAATTCAAAATTTGTCCAAAAATAATCAACTCGTGTCTTCCTTGAAAATTACAATGTTAATGTTCAAGATTTAATCTTTAATGTATAGCAAATATGATTCTAATTATAACTTTGAAATAAATTTCAATAATTTTTGCAATTTTAACTGAAAAACTGTAATACAATTTTCGAAACAAATTTCCAGTTCTACACAAAATCTCGATAAGAATTTTACTAACTTCCAGAAAATGTATTTCCTTTATCCAATCGAAATTTCTTAATTAACTCAAAAAAAAATCAAAGCTAATTTCCAGTTCTACGCAAAATCTCGATTAACGACTCAATGGAAGTCTATTAGAATTTAATCCAATAATTATTTATCTAAGAAAATATATCCCTGTTTCAGACACACCGCGTATACTCGATCGGAAGCGTGCTAGTTGTTCGAATTTCACGCGAACGCCGGCTATTATCCCACCACGGACAGTTCCTTTTCGTCGGAAGATCACAATAATTCTCAACCGTACAACTTTCAGACCATTTAAATCGGCCGAATCCCCGGAACACGTTACTTGTATCCGCAGCACTTACATATATTTACATCGAATTAACCTCGGCCAACCTGGTAGAAACAGGTTGCTCTGCCGTAATTATTACGCCTTTCGCATTACAATTATTAATTCCGTACAGTGGTTCGATCGTTCCTCTAATTAATTCCGCGCATTAATTGACCGTCATGCTGACACAGAGACACGCTCGCAAAGATCGATTGCGCTCGTCCCAAAAGAAGAGTTCGAGGGATTTTTAAATTGTCCTCCTCAGTGGAAACGTTCCGATTAAATTCAACACACCTCCGAGCTTTTTATTCAATTTTTCCTTAAGAATCTTTTTGATTAATGCATCAATTAGCGCGCGAATGTGAACCAGTGGTTACAAAGTGGCTACCAACTCTGTCGAGTGTCACGAGAAACAATTAATTAACCTTGACAACGCTTAATGAAATTAATAAGAATTTCGAATAGAAATTCACCCGTGAGAATTGATGAAGCAGATTGAAGCATTAAGGCGGTATGGATTACCTGTAAAAATCTGTCCAGGTGATTTATTAAGGGGAATGAAGTTTGTATCGATGTGTAATGGAAACGCTTGTCGAAATATTTCACAATACAGAGTTTCGTGTTCTAAATATAGCGGATCTTCGACGTAACAAATTACTATCACTGTGTTTCAATTTTACATGCAACAATTTACATATTTTAAGATTAATGAAACGAGGTTAAAATACACCAAAGAGTAGCTAAAGTGAAACCTTGCGAAATTCGTGGTAAATTACAATGTTTCCCGTAATTACTCAAAAATTTTACACGCACGAGCAGTCATTTTCCAAGTAGAAATATTATACGTACGTGCTCGATCTTTGAATTTCAATTTAAACAATTACCATGCAATACTGATGTAATTGATACTTGTCACGAGTGAGATATCTCGAGAAAGAATAATAAATAATCGTTTTAAAGCTCAGTTTTATCGAGTAAAAGGTTGTTGAAAATATCATGTTACGTTATGCAAGATGAAATAATTATGGTGAATAAATTCAAGCAAGAATGTGCGGGCAACTTAGTATAAAGAATTACCTTTACAGTAGTTGCATAATGAACAATGGTCCTCATCTTATGTCATAAAACATGTTTCTTAATATACTTGCACAAAGCTGATATCGAGATGAGGCGATCGAAAATTTTCGACGCATTTTACGATCGATTTAAGAAAGAAATCACTTGGGTTCTACACTGTCTCTTCGAATTCTCTTTGACAACTCTTTCACTGAACTCTCCGTCCGCCCTTAAAAACCTTTCATCCCCACACATACTTTCACAGATTTACTATGACAACACACTGCTACCTGACTTCTTTAAATTCACTATTTTCAGAATACTCGTTCTCCACAATTGCACTGCATTTCTAAAAATTCTTTCCCTCCCACAATGTGGAACGATGTTTCAAAGCTTATTTACAAATAGTATACTTGTTCAATTTCTATTCCTATTCAGCTGTAAGTATTTCTAACCATGTCTCGCTTCGTTTCTAAAAATATTCTCTCTCCCACTGTGCAGAATTTTTAGAACCTTCACAACAGAATACGTAGGTACTAATAGTTCACAATTAGAACACTTACTCGATCCTTATTTTTTCTTAACTTCAAATACTAATATTCTTAATATTTTTTATTTTTTGCTTCTTGTTATATAGAGTTGCTTATATTTCATTTTCAAATATTAAAGAAGATTCTTATGCATTTTAAATGAGATACTCTTCCAATCTCTACCCCTATTTACACATATTTCGTTTCACAAAATACCGTCTCAATAACACTGAATTTTTTGAACATTAGAAGTGAGTATCCAATCAAACTATTTCCCAGAAATCTTCTCTTCATGCAACCTCTATTACGATTCATCTCTCTCAAATGCATCGAATTGCCTTTTCAAAAAGTTTCCCCATTTCCATTCAGCTTTTCCAAAGCAAATCGCCTCGAACGCAAAGAAATACTGGCCTGAACTGGCTATTTAACGTGTAGGCGAGGTCGTATGCTAATTATGGCAAATCGCAGCAGGCGATGATTTGTTCGTCGACGAGCGTGTAAATGGAACTTTTCCAGGAGGAAAGCGGGTCTAGGAAGCCAATGCGGAACAGAGTAGCGAGAAACGACCCTCGAACACGCGAGACTCAACTGGTGTACGCGAATATTGAAAATTGTTGTGTGTACAATTTAGACTTCTCGAGGCTATTTACGTTTTACAGTGTATTTGTAATAGATTGATAATAAGTGAAAATTATTGTAACTGTATTTGCATATGATAAAATTCTTATAATTGTATCTGTAATTTGCTATTCGAAATTAAATAACTTTTAATTAAAAGTGAATCTGAATTCAAACCTCACATCAATCAAACGCAATTACCAAAAGGGTCGCATTTACATTTTTGGAGGCCCCAGGCGCAACATCATTACGATGCCTCAAAAGAACAAGTCTGTTTCGGTTAATCAAATTCATACACATTTTTTTTTAATTCACTAAAAATAAATATTTCATTCCGCAACTATCACTAGGCTGTCCTTTACATCATTGCTTGCCAGAAGTAAGGTTTTAAAATGTGTCCTTAGCTTGCGCATAATGCTTCTCCTGCTAAGTGCGGCCACGATCTCTTAACCAAACACTCAAAATTACCACCCTTCCCAATACAATAACCAAACTCGACATCTCAATTGTTAAAAACACATAGAAAGACGTGCAACAAATCA
>NW_017100265.1:705165-705879 GCF_001263275.1 Habropoda laboriosa | reverse complement strand
GCCACGAAAACTATCCATAAAAAAAAAACAAACAAAAACAAACAAGGAGAATGACAAAAAGGAGAAAAATTGAGCAGCTCGGTAGAAAGCGATTACTCGGTTGGTGTATGTACAATATACGAGTGGTTGGAAAAAAAAGCGGAGCAAAGGGTTCGCGCGGCCGATCGTGTTCCCTGCTTTACGGCCTCCTCGACGAGCAGCCACGGCAACGTATGGCCTATGAAACGACCATAGCCGCAGTACTAAATACACCATAAACCAAAGGGAATTGCCTGTGAACCTTTAATGCCACGCGCTTACACACCGCACCGCGTACCATTCGATACGTGAGACGCAAAGGAAAGTGCAACGTAGCAATGCGAGCGATCTCGCCGGTCAAAAACGCCAATTGCCGCGTACAAATGTACCTATTTTGTGGCTGCGAACGTTCCTCCTCTCTTTTTCTCTCTTCTTCTTTCTTTCTTTTTTTTTTCTTTTCGTTCTTCCGACCGATTCTTCAGCTACTTACGGCGACGTTGACGGGGACGTTTATCGCGATCGGGAAAGGATGAATGAATCGTCGACGTGTCTCGAAATGCTATGGTCTTATTAGACGTTTACGTCCCTTTGTTTCAGTTTGTTCAGGAATTTTACGGGTGCTTCAAGCCGGCTTGTTTTATAAGATTGCCCCGCGCCGTCGTGGCCGGCAATGTAATGAAATATTCTATTTTCGAA
>NW_017100265.1:695089-705127 GCF_001263275.1 Habropoda laboriosa | reverse complement strand
ACGAGCTTCGAGTACCTCGAATATGGGTTTGCCTATGTATTTTATACGTGTTGGGAGAAATGTTGAAATAATTTCGAAATATTCTGACGAAGGTGCGGAGGAAAATTGTGTGAAGGATTAAAAAAAAGATGTGGAACACAAACGCGAAATATTCTTAGCGGTAATGGCGATAGATTCGCAGGTTATGCGTGTGTTCGCATCAACGCGAAAAATTTTCGCCAAGGTTACGAAATCAGAGCGATTTTTGTCACGGCGGATTTAAAGAACCCCCAGAAAAACGTGAAATAGGTTCGTAGGAATAACAGTAGCGAAATTCGCCTATTTATTCGCACTGAAGTACGAAATTTTAGCTGCCGCTACGAATATTTCGCGTTGGTCCGAGGGCTCCTTCATTGAAGTCTTCTTACAGCTGCGCTGTGCCATTCAATGCTCGCGAACCTCGATACCCGTTGCGTCTCGTAAAAACATCTGGGTTATAGATAATCCTCCAGAGATAATCGAACGATATAATCAGTCCTGCCTTGTCATAAAGTAGCACTAAAACACGCCATAAACGACGAAACTTTCCCCCGTCCGAACCCTTTGATAGCACGTGCGGATGGAGCAACAACAAACGCTGATATTCACCACCGCACAGAAAGACCCTATGAAAACGCTTATGAATTAACAACATGCTGGGTAACCAATGACGTACAAAAGTAATTAAACGATGCAATTAGTGCAACTAATTATGTAGCTGTGCTAAGAACACTGTAAAGCACGTTGAATATGTCGTTAGATGCAGCAGCTTTATACGTTCATTAGTCTTTATCATGTCTTTTATCCAGTTTTCTTTTCTTCTTTGGTTTTAATGCTTGTATTCCTTCCTTGTGCTCGATTAGTTTTTGTTTTCGAGCAAAATTCGATTACACCGTTTAGACTATGTCGTAAAATCATTATCGTGCAATGTGTATTGCAGGAGAATTCCTTAAGAGGATAGACTTCGATCTGATGTACGCGATTATCTCGGTATTAAGGAGGAAAGGATGGAATATTGCGTGTTTGATGATAGATATAAGAATTTTATACCTTTTATTTTATTTCTGTATCTACTCAAACTAAAATTAACAAATTAAATGTAAAATTAATAAAAGTAATTCAGGTGGTGTGAGAGAAATTTTAAGAAAATGTGAAATTTTTCTTTTCAAACTTACATTCTTCTTTGCGCCAAAGATTTATCTGATTTAATAGAGAATTTAATTCGTCAATTATCGATACTTATATTGCTCAATACAAACCGAAACCTTTGTTCCATTTATACTCATTATTCATAATTCTCTGCATTCCAGGTGTAGCTTTCAAAAACAGGAAACGCCTGGCATTTTATTAAACATTACTGTTGTCAGATGTTACGCTAATAACGCAGTAAAATAAAATTGCTTTTAAAATCACTTCGCCATTATTCCTTATGCAATATCTTCACATTCCGGTAACAGATCCGCACACGCGTTAACTATGAATCAGCATTGCTACCAGAGTAAAAAATTGAAATTTAAAAAATGAACAATTACACCACGCGAAATCACTGAAAAAGTTAAAACACGATTCCTTGCTCGATAACACTTTCAAAAATTAATACGAATAATGCAATTTTTATATCAATAACGTTATAACGTTAATTTTACTTCTACCACTAATTGAAAACTGTAATAAACGAAAGAAAAGTATTAAAAACTTCCAGCTGTAGAAAATACATACTTCAATATGGCAAATATTGAAGGAACATGTTGAACCTTATCCAGGATCTTCGCAAGTGCGCGAAATTCAGCGAGCATGACCGACTGATTAGTTTCGATCGAGGTTTCTCCCTGGACTGGTAAAAACAATGCTTCTCATGTAGAGCCTAACCTAAACGCGGAAGTGTTCATAATGAATTGAAGGGATCATTTAGATAGCATTGAGGCTTACGGCTCCTGATTATTTCTAATGAAGCTTATTTATCGCACTATTCGTTTGGCCAATATCTGACCGTATAATCGGACCCCTACGGTTCGTCCAACGGTAGAGTGGTTCCTGGTTGAAAGTTCTCTTTTCCAACTATGCGTCACCATCTCGATGGATTGTTCTCGTAGGCAGACTTTAATTGCACATGCTTCGGATAGCGACTTGTTCGCGATTTATTCGAAAATAAATTGTACCATTTGAGAAATAATTTTGTTTACACACAGCCTTGTCCAAAAGTATTAGGCACCTAATTAAGTATGATTTATTTGGAAATATTTTTGTGTCAGGAAGACATCGAGCTATTGAAATCTGGAAAGAATTATTTTCTTGAATTTTGCCAATATTTTGTCGAGCTATCCTTTGCCAACATTTGAGAATCATAACAATTTTTTTCTGACTTTTGCCCTATTTTTGAAAAAAAGAATTGACTTACGTGGATGGTTACTTAGTTCACTCTTTTTTGGTACATTTCAAAGGAAACTTTTTAACTTTCTATTGAGACACTTGGCAAAAATTAATATTTTCAATATTCGTAGTGTAATTTATGATATTGAAAATATCATATTCAAAATATCTTATTTAAAATATTTTGATATTTTAAATATTATGAATATTTTTGCCTCCACCCTGTGCGATGGCCGTTCAGTTACTGTCCGACTATTTTCGGGAGTAACTGTATGTATAATAAGAAAATCACGACGATACTTCAGTCATAAATATCTACATAAAAAAGTTTGAATATTTCATGAAAATATCACGGTCGTAAGAGTACCTACACGTAAATATGCAGATAATAAATACACCCGGGCAATTTTTAATCGAACACGTCCCAAAGATAAACGTTATCGACGATTTATTGGAAAATAAATGTTCTTTAGAAAGTAGTTTTCTTTAAGTATTTATTGAAAATATCGGGATCGTAAAATATACGAATGAAGTAATTTGGATACTTCTTGAATATACTACCGTCGTAAATATGCATATGACTGAAATAGTTTGAATGTTTCTTGGAAATATTGCAGTCGTAAATGCAAGTGAGTATAGAGGCATGTGGGTATCGGTGATTTAAGATTAATTTTACTTCTACAGCGTCGTACGATACTTTCTGCGAATTAGAAATAAACCGAATGGAAAGGAAACAAGGATTGAAGTTTTTACGGAATCGATATAAGTTTTTCTAACCAGAGAGGTGTGTGTGTGTTCTTTTTTAATTTCGCGGAAATAGGAATATCTAATCCGCTGTGATTTATCACGTTATTACCTCACGCCCTTCAATTTCACAGTCGTTAATTTCTCGTTAACTTTTCCGGGACAGGTGAGACGCATGCGTCACACAGAAGTTATAATCGTTCGTTGCAGAATGTGGCACGGTTTTGCGAGGAGAATAATACTATAATGATCGATAAGAACGAGCAATTAGTGGCTAACGACGACTTTCTGCAAAAATTTTTGGACTATCATACTCTATGGACGATGAATACCTTTAAAATAAAAGAAATTCTACGGAATTCTATTAATTTCGAAAATGTAATATCGTTAAAAGATTATACGACAAAAGTGTAAAATCTTGATGAAATTTTGATAAACATAATATCCCTGAGAGTTTTGAAATTCGTGGCTCAATAATCAACGAAAATCAAATTTTAAGACGACAGCTTTCGTTCAATATTATCTTTGAAATATTTTAAAATTAACGTAAAAACAAACCATACCCATAGATCTGCTCTCGGATTTGATCAATTATTTACCAAGTGACGATTACTTAATGTCGCTTCTCAGTCGCCACTCGATTGCAAAGGATTAAACTTCGTACATGGAAATTTTCAGAAGAGCTTTTAATAAAATTCGATCTCAAATTACCTTTATGAAAAATTTTTTAATTCCACTCTCTGGTGACAAATTAACTTTGACTATTCAAAACATAAATTAACAAATAAAAACAATACAGAAATTATACCTATTCGAGTTAAACTGTAAGTGTCTCATCAAGATAAAAAATTTTCCAAAAATTCCGTAAAAATAATTCATTTTTCTCACTCTCAAGTATATTTCTTCATTTCTGTTTACCTTCATGGCTGAAATTCTGTTCAGCCACGAAACGCAGCGAAACAAACCACCACAACCGCGAGCTTCAATCTTGGTACTCTCAGTGGGAGATGGCAAATAGAAGTATGTGTAGCCGGTCGCGGAAACAACGAGGCATATCCGGATTTAAAGGCTACAATTATTAATGCGCCAACCGGGCACGATGTCCCGTGTATTTCTACGATAGCGTGCACCCGGATATTCATAAGCATCGCAGTAAAGTCGTTTTAACATACGGTATCTCGTGTCGATCGTACCAACGTGAAATTATGCAAATAACCGTCGTCAGAATGACTGATCCCTGGTGAGAAACTGCTGGCCCCTCCTTTCTACCTGATCTTATTACGATGTGACATTTTTATTTTTCGATCGCGTCGCGACAGATGAATGCAGAGAAATTACAGTTCGTTACTTCGCCGTGGATTGTAGTCCCGTGAGATCTCGGAGGTATTCTAATTGTAACGTATTATGCGTTTTATGTGTGGCAGGAACTGTCAGGTTTGCGAGATCCTAGAATATTTGCATAGCAGATTTTATCAACGGGTATCTGGAACTTCTATTTCTTATTGCAGTATTTAATTTTTGCAATAATATCAGTAGGATGCTGAGAATTCTGTGTTAACGAGGAAGAGAAGCTGTAATTTTAAATAAAGTATTGAAGTAATTTTTTTTAAATAATACTAACAGTATTAAGAATTAGTCTATTAAATACACAAAGTGAAGTGCATGCTCTGAAATCTTATACGAATAAATTTTCCGAAAAAAATGGAATTATAACAAAAATAAGTGTACCTATAAATATTGATAAAAACACTCTCC
This sequence comes from Habropoda laboriosa, assembly GCF_001263275.1. Taxonomy (NCBI): domain Eukaryota; kingdom Metazoa; phylum Arthropoda; class Insecta; order Hymenoptera; family Apidae; genus Habropoda; species Habropoda laboriosa. The sequence goes on along the minus strand of NW_017100265.1, from coordinate 700,240 downwards.
AGTCTACCTATAAAATAATTTTAGTATCGGTGCATTCCTCGATCCTTCACAAAACGAACTAATATTTAAAAACCTTCAAAGCTGCCTATAATCCCTTCAAACATTTCAACGTCACATTACCCTTCCTACTCGCGAATACATTAATTTCTTCGTAATTTTTAATAACATCCTTTCCAAGAAATCTGCATATTAAATGTAAATATCAGATGATTAAATTTCACATTAAAGTAATCCTTCCTAAAGAGCAATTTCTCATTTACGATCATTTGCTTCCTCTCCCAAAACAAACAAAAGAAAAAAAGAACTCTTCCCATGTTTCATCTTCAAAAGAATTAATGGACAAGTATTATAATACGATCAAATGTGAATTAGGAATCCGAAAGGGAATCCTTTCGCGTCAATTAAACCTCGTTCGTACATGGTCGAAACAATTTTACGCAGTTTCAGAGGTAAACGGTGATAATCGTTGCGCAAAGCACTCGCCATGTATCACTGAAGTCTTCCCGATCAAACCATCGTGGCGCCTATGATACAACCGGGAATGATACCGGTCATTAATAATCATTCTGGACGAGGATTCAAACGTGTGCTACCATTTAAACGATCGTGGACGATGTGCGCTACGCGCCGCGAAACATCGATCAAACGTAAATCATGCCTGGTAAATGGCTGACAAATTATTGTCCAGCGTGATACCTTGCCGCCGTATTAGCCGTGTGTTCTTTAAACAGCGACGTCGTCGGTTCATAATTCCGCGGCGGGATTAAGCTGTCATATTAAAGGGAGAATCATCGACGTGAAGGAATGATCTTCTTACGACAAAACCACACGACAATCGTTCGACGAGCCAAATAAACGAGGTGACGATTAAATAACTGTTGCGGATTACAGTCGGTAAATCTTGCACTGTTTTGCACCAGGCAAATTTTATTATCGCGTGTATATAGCATTAGTATACTATAAATATAAATTTAATAGTGTAGTATTACTGTACTGTAAATATAAATAGCTGTAAAATTTGATATTTAAGATATGATAAACCAATTGTTTAAGAAAAAGTAATTTTTTAACAATGTTTACTAAATAACAATTGCGTATATTCAAATTTATGATTTCACGAATTTAAGAAGATTATTTAGAACACTGTTTCTTTTCAAAAAATATTTTGAACACAATATTTTCAATATTCTACAGTAATTAGTGCTTGACTAATTAACAAGTCCACCAACGTTATACGAAACAATAAATTTTGTAGTTAATTATCATTTCGTACGAGGACCATGAAACTAGTTTCAACGCACACAGGTATTTTCTATATTTAAAAATGAAAAATAGAAGCAAACGAGATTAAAACAAAAATGAGAAAAACGCCCATACTGTGAGAGCTGCTGTCAACGATGTAAACAGAGATATACAATGTTACTATTCCGAGAGAAAGAAAGAAAAAAACACTATCAGCGATGATCGAGGATAAATATCGGACGGATAGCCAGTGGAGGAATAATGAAATTTCGCGAGATAAGATCGATTCATTAAGGACTCCTTGTTTCAGCTCGGAAACGTTTTAATTAACATTTATTTATATCCGCGCAATTTGTTAGCCTCTGTAATTGGCTAAGGGAGCCTTGAGGCGCGTCATCGTTGCGCCTATGAGAGTCCAGGATGAATTTACCTTAATGTCGTGTACCGGGTGATTAAGAAATGTCGAATCGTAAAAGTGCGCGCCGCTGGAGCCTCGCGATTTACATTGAAATCAAACACGGTGGCTGTACCGATAAATTCACGTCTCGCCTTCCAACGGATATCATAATTAACGGTAACAAATTAGCGGTAAATTATTGATTAAAACGCACCCCGCGTTATTACCCTATCTTTCATTGTTAATGAGATAGAAATCGGCTCCGTTGCTCTTTCAACTATGTCTCATCTAAACTGATCCGAACTACGTGTGTACTTACAGTTCACCAGAATTTATGATAAAGTTTATCCTTGTTCCTTGCTCTCGGAATAATTAAAAGTATTTATGGCAGATCGTGAAAGTATTCGAAATGTTCTAATTAAAATTTGATATTCCCTCTTCTTTTGGTTGTATCTACGTAGAAGAAAATGTGTCGGCTTTAAATTTACCTTCATTGAGAAATTTAACTATATTTCATACTTTACTACCCTCGTTATCGTATTTTTTAATTCGATTCAACATTTACCGCCTGGGGTTTTTTTTTTTTTAATGTTTATGTTTGAGAGTATGGTATTGTAATATGTAAATTTCTGCTGATTTTGATGTAAACATTTATGAAAATAACGACTACAGTGTTTTTAAGTAAATTTAAACACATTTTCCTCAAAATAGGTTTATTTAATATAACGTCGAGAATTGAATTTGTATCGCACTGTTCTTAGATACTCATTTTATTTTATTTATTTTTTATACATAAATTTGCACAAATAATGCACCATTTCAACTGATAAAAGATTTACTGACAGAAACTGTTTACTTTCGCGTAAAATCACAGAAGGAAGTATATTTTTGTACCCTCTGACCCTCTAATTTCACTCAAAATTATTCAAATTAAATTTGAAACTACTTAAATTCAATTCCAATCATTGAAATTAAACCGTAATTCGTTAAAACTTAATGAATTTAATTCTATCATTAAAATCATTAAAACTCCTCACAAATTTCCCATAACAGAAACTTCCCCCCGTCTTAAAAACTTCAACACACTAAACACAAATAAATTTTTCACTCAAAAATCTTTAACAATATCTGCATTGCAAAACTGTTCCAAAAATTTCACAATACAACATACACATACAACAGACTTCGTTCGTCATGCGATTTCGATCGCATGCGTCCAGGCACTTACGAAGCTGTTAATTTATTATATGTATAGATCGAATACATATCGTCACGCTCATAAAGCATTCAAGGCACGCAGGCCCCCCGATTTTTCCTTTTCGAAAGCTCTCGCCCTGACAAACAGCCCGTCTTTATAATATTTAACATTTAATAATTACAATGCCGTACCGGGCGCGTCCGTTGCGCAAACGTCCCCGTACTTTCTACAATACTTCTCCCCCGTGACGCGACTCCGGCACAGTATAATTGCGCGTAAACGAGCTTCATAAACTGTCTCGCATGACGTTGCTTTGCTTTCACCCGTAAAACGATTCTTCCTTTTTTCTCTCTCTCTTTTCTCACCGGCATTCGCAAGGGGAGAAAAGAGAAGTCGAGGGACTCGTTTGCAAAACTATCGCACCTGTTGCAGCGCGGCAATTGGCGGCTCGTTTAAAACCGCAGACCTCGAGGGTTTTAGGTTCTTCGTGTTCAGCCGATAACGGAAATATTCTCTCTAATATATTATTTGTATTCCAACGGTCGGTGTTGTCTACGTTGAAATTCTCCGCCGCGGAATTTTAACGAACCGTTAATTTCAATCTTAGCCGTGATTTACTAAGATTTAACACTCTTCAGATTTTTCGCGGCAATTCTTAACAGAGGAAATGCTCGCCATTTGTTGCAACGTCTCGGACACGCCTTAAACGTTGAATCAGTGTCAGCTGTGTGTGACGTAATTAGAATATTACCTGTTGCGCGATGATTTAAAACCTTCGAAATAAGCTCTATTTATTCAGGTGGCAAGGATCGTCTTCGAGAAAGTAATACGATTTGAAATGTCTTCGATGCTGTTCGGTGTAATTGAAACGAAGAATTTATGGACTTGCATGCGACAGGAAGGAAGTGCGGCTTTCTGTTTGACATAGTTAATAATTTAGGAATTTTAAGAATTATATCGGACCATTTTATCGCTCGTAAAGTATACACTGAAAACTTTAATTATTTTCAATTTTTCACGCATATTTCTCATTTGTAATTTACCTATTAATAATACGATCATTCTATGTGACAAATCTGTAATAACGGACGTATAATTTTCATCCCGCGCGTAATAAATATCGCTTGATTTTAACGCATATTAAATGTCGCATGATGCACGTGAAAATTTTCTTACACGGTATGCTAATTCGTTAAATTTCATAAATTTCACTTGACGAATAAACGTCTTAATTATGATGTAAGTCAGGTAAGTCGATTTGCGAAATTCATATATTTAGGGACATACCGGGTAATAAAGTATAATTAATGGATTTCGATATATAGCAACAACCAGTAGTTTCCTATTTGAACAGTGAAATTTATCGACGTCTTCGATAATTGGTGTCGATGTTATAAGGGCTGCGATTATTACATAATAATAAGGAACGATTTGTACAGTTCACAGGTTACGAATTATACTGTGACATACAAATAACGAGCGAGCAATAAATTGCAATTGAATCGTTACAAAGCGTAACGTGTTAGCGATTTTTCCGTGAAAAAAGGAAATATATCCAAGTCTTCGATGATTATTATCGATTAAACGAGGAATGAAGTCGTTGCATACTAATGAGTGACAATTTCCATAACTCATAAATCACGAATACCGCGGTATATAAATGCAAATACATAATAAATTGCGCAATATACGAACTTTAGCTTCGCGTTTAAAAAGAGGAGAGAAGGAAATTCAGTGTTATTTTCAGATACGGTTAGGAAGAACTAGTTTGATAAGGAATAAAGTTGTTACGAGACAACGGAACGTTACTGGTATTAACAGTATCACTTCATAGAAATGTCAAAAATAATATGATAAAGTATAATAAAATTTGCAATCGTGTCCAATATCACTCCGTATTATTTTATGTTATTTCATATAGAATTAGGATTTTTGTGTTATTTTATTAAAATTATAGATTTCATATGAAACATATGAAAAATAATAAAATGTAATAAATTTGCAATCATATCCAACACATCACTCAATATTACTTTACACAGAATTGGAATATTTATATTATTTTATTGGAATTACAAATTTTATGTAGAAATATAAATTTGCACTAGAAAATAGAAACTGCAAACAGCTCTCGTAATTCATAAAACCGCGAGTAACACGACTAGACAGAAACATAAACACACAAATTCAATTTTCCCTCCGGAAAAAAGGAGATCTAGCGTTATCTCCGCGTATCATCGATTAAACACGGGATAAAGTTACTTCGAAGTACCCAGGAACAGCATTCTCACCTTGTACGAATACACGAAACGAA
>NW_017100265.1:674759-695043 GCF_001263275.1 Habropoda laboriosa | reverse complement strand
ACGCACTGTCGCTTTCGACAACGTTTCCCAACTGAATATTATTAGACCACGATAGATGATCCGTGCCATTTCTACCTCGCGCAAGATCTACTTGCCCGCGCCTCTAATTAAAACTGGAATAGAAGGAAGATTAACGCAGGCAACTGGTCCGCCAGGTCGGAACAATATTAACCCAACGGAATGCGAAAAGGAACGAGACTCGGTTGTCTGTCGATTTATTCGGGCCCCTCGGATAAGTTAAGATTTTGTCGGGCTGGCGTTCCACCGGGGCCCAGAAATCGATTAGAAACCTGATTTCTGCGCTCTCGGTTCGCTTGTACGCGCGCTCCAGCGACCGTGATTCAATTACGCAGAACATGCTCGCAAGAAGCCACCGGTCATGCGTACACCAAACAGACAGAAGAAGAGAGAGAGAGAGAGAGAGAGAGAGAGAGGGAGAAGGCACAGAGGGGACGCGAAAAATGATGATGAATGATCGCCTCTAGATTACCCGTCCCGTATTTTAATGAATCAGGCAATGCATTTAAATGGTCTTGGAAAACGGCCGGTCGATATTTATGCGACGACCACCTGAACCTCGTATGTAACCCCGCTGATAACTACCAGCCGAGGTTCTTTCGAACGTGGTACAGATTCCGCGAGATACACTCGCTCCCATACACCGTTCCAACTGGGCGGTAATATTTGATTGAAAAATTAACCAACAGTCGAATTCGACTGTTTGCAGATAATTAGGGGGAGGTGCTTGATAGAATGATCTTATCGTCGCAGTTTATCGCTGCTGAAATACGTACCGTCTTAAATCCTTAGGGTGATATACAAATTTGATATTTGGCGAATACACCGACGTGTTGATTGCACCTTCATTTCTTCGTTTTATTCATTTTTTGGTTGGAGCTTTTTTATTTACTTATTTATTTAATACTTAGAGTCGCGTCACGTAGAGACTGCTGAGGTCGTTAGGGATTATATGTTCATTGCTTACCAATCAGCCAAGGATTTTTTAATTGCTGAGCTGAGCAATTGATAGTCTCATATTGCAGATGTTACGCATAACGGGAGGATTATTTTTTAGTACGTGCATATGTGTTATCCTGGTTATTATAGTTTGCTCCCTACGGTTGAAATCTTGGTTGACTTTTAAATCGTTCGAAATTAGATATTGTCATCTATGTTTCCCTAGAATGTTCCAATTTTGTCTACCTAATGTATCGATATGTTTGTCGACATCAGATGATGTTCAGATTAGGTTCTCCTGTGGCTGCAAATTTTTCTACGACCTTTATTCGACGAACGACAGTTTTTCAGATCGTTTAATTAGCGAAACCACCCATTTCAAGAAAGCTGACCGGAAATTGCCAGTTCTATTTCTGCATACGAATTCTTTCGACAGATACGTGCTAGTCTATAATTAAGATAATTAGGGGATATCAAGATTACAAGGATACCTGATGGTACATTACTTTGCATTTACTAATACGAAAAATAGGACAAAATTTTAATAACCAATTCTATTTCGATACCTTCATCTATCCAACCGGAATCTCAGAAATCGGAACACCCAGTGTCCAAGAAAACATTAGCGAGTACGATCGAACGAATTAATTATTTGACCGTTCGAAACTTCGATAAAACCGTAACAGAGCCTAACAACATTCTATTACCGGTCCGATCTCAATCACTGCTAAACTCAATCCAACAAAATCACCTCAACTACCCCTGCCAGATTCCTCACCGACAGCGCACACTCGCCTAGTCGCAAATCCATTTCCTTGGATCCCGGACAGTACAACAAATCAGCCGCAGACAAAACCTCCGGATCATTTATCACGTGTGCAAACCCAGAGCTAAGAAAAACCTCTGTGCTCCTAACGAACCCAAACGTTCGCGCCGCTGGACCGTTTAGCCACCTCGAATCCATCACGGCCTCTCTACTCGCGCAACAACAAAAACCTTAACGACCGCTGCTAAAACATCGCCTCGGTGGCCGGTGTACGTCCGGTTGACGGCCATTAGCCACCGACCGCGGAACCGATTCCGAATCGAATCTGCGCGCCTCGTAATCGATACAGATCGCCGCTGTCACCGTCGTTTTCGCGGACTTTTACCCTCCTAACGACTTCATTTTCCCCCAGCCAGGTGAAATCGACAGACACGCAGGCTTCTCGAGAAGCACGGTCGCGTAAACACGAGCAACAGTCGGGAATAATTCACGGAACGTTTCATAAGCGACAAAGTGGCTTCGGTAGCCGATTATTATCGGCGTTTCCGATCGAAGCAGATTTCTAATTTATCGTTCGACGCCGCGCGGCTCTAGCTCTGCTTAATTAATGTTCACGACGGTTGTACGGTCTCATTTTCTTTCTTTTTTTTTCTCTGCTAGTTTTTCCCTAGGGACAATTACCCGAGGGAACAGTTAACGCTAAATACAGGCCCATTATAAAGGCAATTAATGAGCGGCTGCACGGCATTAATTGCAATCACAAAATCCGGTAAGACTGTCGAGACAGTCGGTTCTTTCAGCTTTGGCTGCTCGTAGAGCGTAAGTACACAGGCGTGCAAGACAGACGTTTAAGAGAATCGCGTGCACGCGGCTGATTATCACACGGGACTTTTAACACTGCCCGGTGCTATTTGTCAAGATTTTCCTCGCTAGTTGGGAAAAATCGCCGGCGCGTATGAAATACGCGGCAGTTATTCAAATGGGGCTACATAAAGTGGGAATAATGTAGGTCTTGGTGGGGAACTCTTCTTCTTTTTTTGTGAAAGTTCCCTTTTTTTCAACGACATAAACTGTTGAATTATAATCTGTTGTGTTAAGTAGCTGTAAATAAGTTTTTTGTTAACAGCGGAAGAGCAGGATTTGTAGCAGCAATAGTAAGCATCCACTGATGCTTGTTCTCTGAATTTTATCACCATGTGAAAGTGAATGAAGCTTTTATTTCGCGGTCAAATTTGTCATGCTAGAGGAATTTTTTCTGGAATTGTGATAACTAATGGAGAATTATGTCGGACAGAAGGTACACTAACTGTCACGAGAGCCTTTTCTGTTACTCAGTGTCATTTGGAAATTATAACTTTCCGTGTAAAATTTTAAGGTGCAGAATTATCGTCTCATATCAGTAATTTTTCCCGCGTCAAAATTCAAAAATACAATCGAACGTAATTTGAAAAAAATGAGATACAGTAGTTGAAGAAGCACTGATACATCAATCAACAATTATGACACAACACTACAATATACTCCTCCAAATAATAATTCACATTCGTTCCCAGGTACCTTATTGAAACCTCACAATTTTTCCCGCGAAAACTTCAATTCACACGACATTCGCAACAGCCTGGAACTAGTTCTCTAACACTGCCAACGAAAGCGAAAAGGAAAGAAGAAAAAGGCAATTAAAACTTCTAATCTAAAATATCAACACTAATTGCTGTACAAACCATACACAACACGGAACAACAAAACACGAGCGTTAATTCATAAATTATCGCCCTGCTAGCAGGAAAAACCCGAACTAGTTTCCAAGACATCATCGACTCCCTCGGCCCAGCTCTGTCTCCGTCAAAACTCTCGATACCCCTTACCTCCGGCCGCTTATTTGCAGAGCACGACTGCAAACACACCGATCCACGGCAAACAACATCGAAAGCGTGGGCGGAACGAGCTGCGCGCCGCTCACTTTCCCGCGTGCATCGTGCGGGCTCCGCGGGCAAAAAACGGGCCCGACAGCTTTTTCGCGCGCCGACAAGATCGTTATCGTTATCACGATCTCAATCACTGCAGCCGGTGTTTTCGCGTTCGCCTGGCTCTCTTGTGTATTTTACCCTGCGTCCTCGTAAGCCTGATCGATTCCACCACCCGATTCCCTCAGCAATTTCCACCTCGAGCACACGTGGCTCTCCCAGAAATCTCTCAGCTCGCTCACAGTACCGTCCTCTCTCTCCCCTCGTTCTCCTCCTCCCTCGCCGACAAGACACACATCATCCTCCTTACCCCTTTCGTCACTCGGAAGGTGAATTCACGCGCGACACGCGGTCCCCGGCGGCGTTTCATTTCAGTCACGCAGAGGTAGTAGCGTCTGTGCCGATATTAATCGAGCTATCCAACCGTCCAACAGGCTACAGGAGAGAGAGTTGCTCTCTCTTGCTATCGTAATTTCGCATCTACATGAAAAATTCCTTCCGGAGGCCTGATCGATCGGGCTGAACGTCGCCGCGGATCGATCGGCCGATCGATCGATCCCCTCGATCGATGAAAAACGTCCACGTCTTCTCTGTGAAGCCTCTCACGCGCGGCGTATCGCTCCGTTGCATTTCTCGGCCCCGTCCCTCGTCAAACGCACGGAATCATTATCATCCGTATAATTACGCTTGTCCAATGGTCGTGCCTCGCCGGTCACCGGCGAACCAACGATCTTGTTTGTCCGGTCTCGTTCACAGGTACACGCGACATTTTAATTGATTTTTGCACGGTCGGGCCATTGTTAAAAAATGATCTGTCACGTCGGATGAGGAGGAACGAGAGGCGAGGACTCTTTCACCGTTGGGAGAGAACGGTGTGCGACACGTTTATCCCCGTACGGACCAGCAGCTCCCGGATTTTACCCGATGATACATATTATACGTTACCCGGGCTTAATTGTTTGTGATTATATTCAGATTGCTGCACGAGCGGCTTCAACTCCGTTGACTCGGTATTTCGCGTTTAACGTCTGTATTAAATCATGCTCGCTACCGAGGCGAGCGTGTGTACAGCAGGTTAATTCAACGATGAAGTTCGATCTTGTTAAAGTTTGAATCGATTTCTTCGGGGGACGACGTAGAGTTATGACAGCGAAACACGCTCCTGGGAAATTCTAGGACAGGTTGGAAGAAATATTGTCAGCCACGGTGGAGTAATTCTCGCAAAGATGGTAGCTAAGAAGCTCGATGATTTTCAGTAGGGAAGATAAATCGATTTCTGGAGAAATTTCATTCGTGCTCGGTGATTGTATCTGTTCGATTAAAATCCTTTTCGTCCCTAAAGATTCGTAGGAAGGTCACAGAAAAATCTCGAATCTGAGACTGAAAGAATATTCAAATTTGTTGAGATATCGAACATTGATGTTATCCATTTGAAATCTTAAGTTACAGGCGACAAACTTTTTACTTCGTCGAATTCCAGAAGCAATATTACAAAACACAGTGAAATCTCAGTTCGGTGTTAAAATAGAAAAGAATTACCTGTCGAAGGAAAATAATCAAAAGACGAAGGAAACTTCCGGTTGAACGGAATGATTAAACTAGGTACATACATGTGTACAGCATGCTATAATACATAATTGATGATCAGCGTAGTTCCTATCCGACGTTTGCAAAATGAGAAAAGGATATCAAATTACCAACACATTATCGCATCACCGGTGTGTTCATCAGCGCAAATCGCTGACGCCACCGGCAAGCTGTTTTTTCAGAAGGAAAACTGTTAGCGATTAACGTTAAACCCGATTACGCCTCCCTTGAAACTCTCCCAGAGATTCGCGATAATCGAACAGGTTACGTTACGAATCGCAAGAATCGCCCGTGGCGCCGACCTTACGTCCGATTATTTTCTTTCCATCCTCATAATTACGGCAATTTTCACTATTTATAGGCCCCATTGGACGATTTCGAAAAAATATCGAAAAGAAAAAGAACCGGTGCATCGTATCAGGGAGAGAGATGGTAGCAGCGTTAACTTCGAATGCTCGGAAAATCAGGCCCTCGGGTAAATCAGCGGCAACGTCGTTTACAATTACGTTTATCGATGGTTTCTATCGATGCCATTACCGTGTTCCAGATCTACAGGCGACCTGCACGATGTGTCGTTTAAGAGTAGATTGCTTTTCGAACAGATCTTATCGGCGCACTTTTTATTATTGAAAGTTTCTGGTAAGTCTACGGAAGAATGTTCGGCTCGGTTTTTCAGTCGAAGACACATAGTGTACTGAGACTGTTGGATTATTACTAATAATATTGTGTTATATATATGAGAAACACTGCTAGTGAAAATAACATAATAGACCAGATGTCATCGGACCCATAAGTCTGTAACTGTTTATACCTAAGGGACCTGGGTAAAAGGCTGAGGCAGTCCTGGTCTCTTTTTCTCAAGTGGCCAACAGATTTTCTGTCAGGCCCTTACGAGTTTCTCACCTTCACTTCGACTGAGATTTTCTAAGCGTAAAGACGTCCTTCCGCGCCAAAGGAATAAAACACGTTTAAGTAAATTCACAGTGAACACTATTTATTTAACCCATTAATCCAATAGAGACTAATTGGAGCATTTGACAGTGTGCTTTGCTCATTTCACGTAGAAGTTTAAATGCAAATATAAAATTGTAAAAGAAATTTTATAATTTTTAAAATATTCTAAATATAAATCTAAGTGCAGAATTGTTTTCTCAAAATAGGATAATAAATTTAAAATGTACAGGAATTGAGTAAATTCTGAATTTAAGTGAAAATTTCGTTTTTGTGCAGCAATTGAATAAATTCTGGATTTAAGTGAAATTCTTTTTTTCAGTAATTGAATAAATTCTGGATTTAAGTGAAAATTTCTGCTTTGATAAGGCAATACTGTCCTGCTTTGTATCAAAATGTCCTATAAACCATTTGTTCATTTTACAAGATATTTAAAAATATTAAAGGTACATGTAATAATGACAAAATTTTGGAAATTTAATAACGAAAAATGTGGATGTCGCAGAGAAAATAATAAAACCTCATTTTGCTCAGATGTTTCGAAATACAAATTAGTTAGGACAATTGAGCAGAGGAAGGCAGAATACTACAATAGAACAGCGGGAGAAATCGAGCTTATTGAAATAAAAACTCAGAAACTTCCTAACAGAATTTGCTCGATGAAAATATAAAAATCAAAAATACGATTTCAGCACTTTTCATTTCCATCTTTATGCATTGTACGTTTAATTCAAACTCGAATGCCCCTGCATACATGTAATTATCAATAATTGCTTCAATTTCACGTCTAATTAGCATGTCTACGAACGTCCCAATCGATGTTCCATGAAGTCGGCTGAAAACGTCAATCAATATCCAAGATTTTACACGAAACCTCGAGCTACTACGCAAAAGCTACTAATTTCAATTTGCAACAGAAGCCTGAAAGGGTTGTGAAAATTTTCCAAGCCAATCAGCATAAATGTAAACCTCGCAATCATGATAGAAATGAACATGAATCTGGCGAAATAATTAACAGTTGTCGTGGCCGCAATTTATTCGAGACAAGCAAACAGTCTTTCCTTCTTAAACACGACCCATGCTGATTACATAATTATCCCTGGCTGCTGTGAAATTATAGTAATACAAGAAGCGTTTGTCCCTTTTAGATATTCCTTCCTGCAAAAAAAAAAAAACAAAACAGAAAAACAAAAACAAACAAAAAAATAGTTACAAGATGTGGCCTGCCAGATGAGAACGCTGGCTGAAAAATCATGCCAATCGATGCGCTTGACATTGTCAGGCGAACGAACAAGCTACAACTGCCAGAGGAAATTCTCATATCTCGAAATACCCAAAAGCGACATGTCTTTAAACGGTAAGATACGCAACCTATGATCAACTCTTTAACGTACCTGATTGTACAACGATCTGTTGCGTGATGCGTGTATGTGTGTTTAAGTGAAAGAAGTATGGTAGGTTCAATCTCACGATTTTTGACATTTGTCGACGATGATGGTAATTATTTAGCGTTTGGCTGCGTAGGTTAATATTTATATTACGTTTATCAGATTCAGTGCTATCTTCATTCGCGAATATTCTTGGTGGATTATAGCGAATTAATTTTATGGAATATTTTCGTATTTTTTGTATTTTATATTTTGAATCACGATTTATTGAGGTTAAAGCTTCTGTTTCAATGGGCAGTCTCGTGTATAAAGGTTATTGTTTATATTTATGCTTCTTAATTTAATTTTTTTAAATACCACTTACCGCAATAAATGGTAATTCCTATATTTTCTAAATATGATTTATCCTAATATTGCAAATAGTAATATCGCAATTTTTCTAAATACAATTTTGCGTAATAAATAATAATTGACAATTTTTCTAACTATATAACTTTCCGTAATTTTTCTGAATAAACTTTTTCACAACAAATTCGTATTTACGAACAAATAACACCAACTGTACACAAATCCAGCTATCAAGGTACCCCCGACTAAATAATGAATTTAAAACGAAATTTATCCGAACCAAAGTACCTACTTAGGCAGTTATTTTCTGCGGTACATCCCTTTTCCATTTACACGGAGCACAGGTTTACTTACCGTACCGAATAACTATACCACGAGGAACGGTCCACGAATCACCAACCTCAATAATCATCTCAACAATTTCAATCATCCCGCGTCCAGCAATTAAAACCAGTTCTCCTTCTATTCTCGATATTCGGTAAAAAGGCCTGGACCGTTCCAGTTCGCATAAACATCGCCGGGCACGCGATCCGATATTTATCAACGAACCGAACGAAAGTGGCGGACAGTGTTATACGTCTGAATACAAAATAGCTCAACGGTGGCTGCAAACGAGGCGGCCAAACCTCTCGAATATGGATACCATCTGTTCCCTTTCGTCCACCCTTTTCCGCGCTTCTTTATCGCAAAGCATATTATGTACCACTACGGCGCAACTAATCTTCCTGTCAACGAGCAACGAGCTTCGAGATTAGAATTCGAGAGGCGGATTCCATCGAAATTCGCGTTATCGTTCGACGATCGATCAGCTGCCTTACCTACAGTAGGATAGAATGTTAATTGGTTGCTCGTAAATTGGCTAACATGTCGATTGTCCACTTCCTGGATCATCTATCGAAAATAATTTCGTGACTAAGTAGAGTAGAGGGTAGAGGATATGTGTAACTTGTTGTGATAATTAGAATTCTGATGGGACAACATTTCATTTCCTATTCCGAGATAGGTTCGAGAGACGAATAATTAGTGTAATTTAAACGGTACTTCAGTGAGAAATATTTTTCGAAAGCTTTCTGTCTCCATTTCAGTAGTGAAATGTTAATGGAAAATAGTGAATGCAATTGATCGTCATAACTAGACTGCAGATTTTTATGCAAATTTATATTTCTGAGAATACAGTAAAAAAAAGTAGAACTTCGGTAGAAAATTATTTCACCTACCAGGTATTACAGAAACCGTTACAATTTGGATATTTCGTATTTTTTTCCATATCACCTGCATTCTGTGCTATTTTGTACCTTTAAAATTTTGCCATAAATGCATAAAAGTCCGCAGTCTAGTCATAACTAATTAACTGTTTTGCAAGTAACAAATTTTTATATAGTGAAGTATTCGAAGTGCTTGTAATAGACACATATTACTGTCAAGTGATTGTTTTCTTCTTTATCACACTTTCCTCAAATACTAAATGTAATATAGCGTATTATAGTCTTCCTCCAATCTGAATAATCCTCAATTTTTTTCTAATAAAATGTAAAATACAAATCTTTGAAAACATTGACATCTTTCATTTATAAATTGCAATAAACACTACCAGGAAAAATATGAAAACAAATGTATTAATATTTCACGAAATTGCAGCTCGAGATGTAAACACAGAGCTACGTTAAAATATTGAGTACTTTCTCAGTTGTAGCAATTTTTCAAAAGTGTAATTTAAAAGCAAAATGTGTCAATGGTAAAAAAATTCGAATTGAAAGCATTTTAATTAAATTTTTTCAATTTACCCTCCTACGTTACTATGGCATAAAATTGTATCTACAATTAAGAATAAATTTCTTATTAAAAATAAGAATGTTCATCGCAGCTTTAATTGGTGAACTCGCTGTTAAACCAATCACGTAAGAAATGTATGAAATCACAAGTGTTTCACAGCCGCGAATGCTTTTATCGTGATGCAAAAGTGATTCCGGTTCGCGAAAGTGGACTCGAAATCTCCCGGACTCATTTGAAATTCATGTGTCGTGTACGAGGAATTTCTCGGGTTATTCTTTAAGAGCCTACTGCTACTCTGTTAATGAATAATATTTAATATATTCAGAGTGAAAACAGTCACGACCACATTCCTCTCTGATCGATCTGATATGGCGTTTATGCTCTACTGAATCCCGGATTACGCGGATGACCTCTTTCGATTGCAAAGGCTAGAAAAGAGTTGATAAAACATTTGCCACGTAATCGTTGAATCATGGCTTTCTCTTCGGTATTCTGTCAGGCCTGCTAAAAATAAACGAGCAACACTGTGCGCAATTAAACAATGCTGAAAATAGAAGGAACGAGGGTTCAAGTAAATTGTGTACTATTGAGTGCAAATTTATTGCACTATCACTAACATTGCAAAATCACTAACGAACTGAGTGTGAAACTTGCAAAAATTTTTATTCGTTTCTTTTTCTGAAAGAAACCGTAATTAAAAAAATTTTAATTAGACCTTATCTCTGTAAAATGAAACTATCTAAAAAAATATTGAGTTCTATGACATTTTTTACTGAACATGCAAATGTATGCATATGCAGACTTCTGTACAATTAAAAATAAGATATGTAATTTTAAAATTACATTCGTTAGCATATTTCTGTGCCAACAAAATTAACGGTGTAAGTAGATCATAAATTTTGTTAAGAAGGGTAATTTAAGGAATACTTTGCTCTCGTTCTAGCCACGGAAATAAAGAAAAAAACCTTTAGTTAATCAATTTGAACGCTTCCTTGCAAGTTTCACATACACAAGTACACGCACACGATTAAACCGTATGTTAGCTCGCTCGAGATTTACAAACATTATTAGAGCGTATGATAGACGTACCAATTGCCAGTGTATGTAATTATCCGATTGCTGCGTGGACAGGAACCGATCAAATGTGCGTTCTGAACTTTAATCGGCCACTATCGAACATTAAAACTCACCAAGCGGTTCTTCGTTATACAAGGCTGTATCACGCGATTTTGCATGGAACGTTAAAAGTAATACCGCGATTCTTTCTCACAATGATTTTATGGAAAACAAGATTGACGTATCCATATTTTATTATACAAATTGCTACCGCTGGCTATAGTCACTACATTGGTGATCACTTCGGCCTGAATGCCGCGGCTTCGATAAGTATTTATGAGCGTCAATTCCCTAGGTTAACTACTAGCGTGTACCTTTAAATAAATTGAAAACCTTACTTTATAAATTGTGCTGTTTTCACCGTCACTATTTTGTTGCGGATAAACGAGACTTCCGTTTTCCTGAAGGTTAACTTATCGACACACTAAGTTAATGTTGTAGCAAACTACCGAAATTGAAAATGATTTCAAATAGAACAATAATACTAAAAATTATGGATCTGTAAAAGACAGAAAATCTGTCTGATTAAATCGAGATGATTGATTTAAAATTTCTAACACCCAATGTATATATTTTATTTGATCATTTAAAGCATAATTTGTCGTTCCATGTTTCATCATTTACAATCTGTAAACAAAAAATACCCAATGTTTACGATAAATAAAATTCGTCCAAAAAGGTGTATCGATTATATTCCTCAAATTTCAAGAATTCTGACATTTCACGTCACGAAACACTTTCAGAACGCTAACTCGATTTGTTTTCACCCTACGATTAAGTAAGCACACCTGACTTCTATTTCCAGTGCAATCCTGTTAAAAACAAATTGATCTTCGGATCAGCCAGTTTCAGCAAAAGCGAGAAAACAACAGCCTGTATCAAGATAAGACGATCGCCGCGTTTTTTCTAATCTCGCATATTACGAAAGTAAGTATCAACATCAACTAAATCTATTCTTCACGGTCACTCGATTTTCAACGAACCCGTCGCTCTTTTTTCCTCGCCCGATCCAGACTAATAACTTTACGCGTAGCTTAATTAAATGTCCGATATTTTCCATCCGACCGGAGGATTTGAGCTGTCCAACGGCCAGCAGAGCATGAAAAACGCGTTATCGCGTCGATTGCTGAGGAATGTGGTTTGCAATATGTTTATCGTGGCTTCCCTACGTTAAATATCACTCTTCGCAAGAAAGCTGCTCGAGAAAACTCGTCTTCGTCGCCAGGTACTATCGATACGGTAGGAAACTTCATCAAGCTTATCGGAATATGGAAGAAGGTTCGCAAAAATCCACTCGACGTGAAGATACACAAAATGTAAATTATTCCTACCGCGTCTCCGTCCATTCATGTACGTATCTGCTACTTGTTGCAGTGTTCGTTCACGATCGAACAACGTCAGAGTTAATTCACTTCGGTTAATCTCGGGAAATTAACGATAGCAAACGGAACTGAACGCATGTTGCACCGCGCAAATTGTGTCCGCTCCTATTTATACGCCGATTGATAGGGATTTGCAACCCGTCAACTTTTACTCTTGACAGCATGCTGGAGTTTCCAGTGGGAAACTTTTTTACGGTTCACTTGATCGATCATCCACTTTGCCTGTTTAATCAGAATATTCTAGGAAGATGTAAGCGGGGCAGAAGGTTGCGGGAAATTACAGGGAAACTCTAAGGGACGAGGAAGGCTTCAAACGCCGTGTAATTTTGTAGAGATGATGCAGACGTGGATAGTAGTGCAACAAAGTTATTAACATCTGTGTAGGAAGAAATTGTTTGAAAAATACAAAGCGAAAAGTTGCCCAAGTGTTTAAAAAATTCTTGAAAAATATCACTTTGCCTTCTTGAGCTGTTTAATTAGAAAATTCTAGGAAGATGTAAGTGTAGCAGAAGGTTGCGGAAAATTATAGAGAAACTGTAAGGATCGAGGAAAATTTAACGTACCATGTAATTTTATAGATGTACAAAGAAATTATGAAAATGTGTATAGGAAGTTAGTAAATGTCATAAGATATTATCGCAAAGTGTTCGAAAAACATAACCTTTCCAAACATTGTAAATATGTACAAGACACTCAAGGAATATCAAGAACCGAACTTCACAAAATTGCAAAGCGTCGATTGCACACGCCAAGCATAAGGTAAACCGCAGCTCTAACAAGACAACTAAAAACCGCAACAAGCGAACATGACAATCCTGCAAAGGGAGTTAAAAATCGTTCCAACTATCCCAAGAAACCGATCTTTCAAAAAAAAACTCTACCGGTTGCAACCGCCTCGATGTAACAATCTACCGAGCTACTCGTACGATCTCTTAAACCGCGAACTCAAGAAGGCGATGTCACTGGTTGCAACTGTGTTAAGTTCTTTCGCTTGCGGTTCGCTGGGAAAATTGATCGAACGTCTCGTGAATTCGTGATCCATTTCTTTTCTGAAACCATGGCAACCGGCTCTACGCGCGCATTGTGCCCCGTGACACTTTTTCCCCCCGACGGCGGCGGCGTAATTAAAAAGAAATTAATTAGGCGATAAGAACCCGGTCCGAGCGGAGCTGGTTTGCGAGATATCCGCCGGGACAGTCACGAATTCGATACTAACGGTACACAGGACGGCGTAGGTGGACGTCCTTGATCTTGCGATAGTAATCAGGACCTCGCCACCGGTTGTTGTCTTGTTGTTCGCCGATATACCCTAAGTGCCGCGGCCTGATTGGGCACCAAGAGAGAACTGGATTACAGGACCGGTCCGTAGTCACGTGTCGATGACTTTAGGAGGAATCGATGACCGAAGAAGTCACTAGCCTGTACAATTATGTATTAGAGGAGAAATGCGTGCTATGCAAGCGTCTTTCACGCCTTTCGTTTAACTCCGCCTCGATGGATGTCGATTTCGTTTGGAATTTTCCTTGTATTCTCTCTCACCCCTCTCCCCTTCAACCCTATAACTCTCACGGTAAATAGGTACGAAGAAGAAGTTTACGATCTCGATGCCATGTTCGTTTTAATTAACATTTTTTCCCCGACCCAGTCGGCGTAACAGCTGTTGGTACAATTAATTGCTTCTTCTTCCGCCTTCAACAATAAATACATATTTACAGTTGGGGATCGAATCGTAAAGTTCGTTTCTTGAGAATTGGAGTAACATTTGCACAGCCTTTTGTGGGAATTTTAATAGAGTGCATACAAATAGTTGTGGAAGAAATTGTTTATCGTTGGAAGATTCTGTGGAGTACGGTGTCGATGACAAATATAACTCGAGCTTTGTTATGTGTGTCGTGAAAATGAAATTTCAGGGCTACTGTTGCCAATTGCTTTTCCGTGCAAACAGGATTTTAATTTGACTTTGGTCGAAATAATCAATGAAATTATCATCAGTAGGTAATTAAAGTTTCAAGGTTGCTCTGGGATTAAAATATTTTTACGATATGTATATTTGGAAATTGGTAAAAGAAATCGACATTTGCGACTCTTTAGAAATCCTGAAATTCCTCCTTGATAATAAGTAACTATAACAATGATTGAAATGTAACTAATAAAAATAATATTCACGAGTGATATTTGATGGTAATCCTAACTTTAACAGTAATTTAAATAACGAACGACTGACAAATGTGTATGTTAACCCTCTAGCCTTGAATTTGTAAATAGAAAAAAAAAGAATCACACTCAAAAACACTTTGAAAAATACTTATTATCTATATTTTTGTTAAACACGATACTCAAGTTTCCCGCAAGTTGAAAGTTAATAAATAAAAGTATTTTCCTTTTCTCCACTTATTCTCGTTATTTTTCTTTTGTATTGCATTAAAAGTCAGCTTCCGATAGACCTACGCAAGATAAACATAAATTTCGCCCGCAATTTTGCCCAGAAAAATACGAAAAACGCCCGTGGTCGGCGAGTTAATAATATTTTAACAATCTCCACTTAGCATATTCTAACACAGGTAGTCCTTCGAGAGATCGTAGAACGTGGGTTTAATGAAAAGACAAGGGATCTTTGTAATCATAATCGTCGCATCTCAGGCTGCTGCAGCGCGTTGAAAATTCCGGTCAAACATCGTTGTTAACTCACGTCTGAAATTCATAGTAGCGTTTATCATCGAAGGTTAGCTGATTGAACGAAATTTCCGATAGTATCATAGCTGATCATGCAAAATATCATTCGTGATTAACATTCTACGACGGTACTGAACTTATTTCTTCGCGTACGCGTACGGTGTCTTGTGTCGAAGCCACGCCTAAAGCGGTTTCTCATTACTGCTAGAAAGATATCGCATGCGCCTCCACGATTGCGGTGAAACTTTATTTCAGCCTGGAGCAACGGCGAGGGATCGTGATAAATTCTTGGATTAATCGCGCCGAGCGGAATACCCGCTTTGCATCGTGACGTCGTCGTCCTCCTTTCCGGATCGAATCATGCCTCTTTGCTATACCCTTTGTGCGTGTTTTCGTGTATTTTTCATTCCTTTCCTCATTTGTACTTTAAGCAATATGAGTTTTGTTATTTTCTATTGGTTTTAAATAATATTTTGTTTGGTTTATTAGATTGTAATTATTAGAAAAATGATAGAAAATTTGTTGGTTATTAATTTCGTGAGATGAAGAAGAAAATGTTAAGTAGATATTGAATAAAAAATTTCTAATTATACCCGTGAAGACGATTGGAGGATTTCTTAAGTAATTCTAGAATTCATATCTGTTTATAATTTTTGACCAAAGAACCTGCTCCAATATGTGAAGAACGCAACACACAAATCACAATAGATCACCTTATCTTACAATGCCCAAAATACAATACCCCCCGACAGAAATACAGATTGGAACCTCACATCAAGGACAACTTGGAAAAGAAAAAAATCCACGACCTATTAAAATTTTTGGAAGAAACCAAGTTATTCAACAGAATACTGTGAACCAATATATAGAAAACACCTTGTAAAACGTCGCTAATAACCCAGCAGTTGATGCGACGCTAAACTCTTAAATAAAAAAAAAAAAGAAAAGTAATATCATGTATATTAATCATTTGCACTCGGAGGTGATTTTGCTATAGGCAAGTTTGCAAACCGGATGTTTGAAATTTTCTAAAATTAACACAGAAGTGAACTATACTATTTTATTTAAATATCCAACGTATTCACCGTTTCACTGTGGCAATCAAATTTATAGAGATCCCATAGATCTGATCTCTGACGATTATTTAATGTCGCCTCTCAGTCGCCACTCCATTGCAAAGGGTTAATAATAATATTAAGCTAGTTTCACTGCAGACACGACAGAAATAGTCCTGGTTTAGTGTGCAAATTAGGTCAATTAACTGTTCAGTCTCTACTTTCGCACTTATCACGGTTAATATTTATTACGTTTTATTTAATATTTATTACAAAAGATATGTACTTTGGCTTTCGAAAATCAGTGCAAGAATTGTTCTGTATCAACGAACAGATAATTCACCCCTTGCTTTATAACAACGAGCCAGACTTGTTACGTTAACAAAAAAAAAAGTACTTTAATTCCAGCTGCAATTTTGACTAATAAATCTGAGAACTGCTAAATGTCAATAATGCACAATATTTCAGCTTTTTTAAATACTTGACACTAATAAAAAAATTGTAAAGCGAAGGGTTAAACTATATTAAAATTCAACTAAAAGTCTTTCAAGCTTGATCGAATCCTCTCCTTACTGTATCTCACACACATTCAAAAATTTTAAAAACAAAAATTATTCTCGTACACCCCAAATAAATTCTGAGCAATCTGTCCATATTAAAAAAATTCCCCCGGACCCGACACTTATTTCTTCGCGATCTAACAACGAAACCGTGAAATTTCCAGCTTAAACGAGTTTTCCCTTTCGCAGCGAGTTCGCTATCTGTAATAATACGGTTTTCTAATAAAATCCCACTCCCTGAGAGCGTAAACAGGGGTACCAAAGCAGGTACCTATTACAGATCGTTTCGTGGCTATTTTTCCCCGCGCGTAGGAGTCGCGTAGCCCGAAGGACGCGACAGTGCACCGGCGATGGAGAACGAGCGGAGAACGCGAGGGCGCGATGCAACCTGTGTGTATAGGACGATCCGTTACCCAAGGCGTCTCAATAGAGCTCGCGCGACCGAGGGAAAAAGTTGTGAAAAAGCTGCTAGATCCGATCAATGATTTACACGCGCCGGCCTCAACGTCTCTGCGTACGTCTCGCACGATCTACGGGCTGATTTAGGGCGTTCCAAATCGACTCCGTCCCCTAAGTAGAAGGCTACCGGGAATGTGTTTATTTGCCGTAAGGTATGGTACCGTTTTTGGAATGGAAAATTTCGAGGATAAAAGCATTTTAACAGGTAATTTGTATAATTTGCGTATGGAACTGTTTTTGTGATAAATGTAATATTCCATTTGAACTGGAATTTTTTAATTTATAAATTAATATTTTACTGCTGTTAATGTGCTGGTAATAATAATTATCAGG
Source organism: Habropoda laboriosa (assembly GCF_001263275.1). Taxonomy (NCBI): domain Eukaryota; kingdom Metazoa; phylum Arthropoda; class Insecta; order Hymenoptera; family Apidae; genus Habropoda; species Habropoda laboriosa. The sequence goes on along the minus strand of NW_017100265.1, from coordinate 677,731 downwards.
GGGTGCATCGAATGTTTCTCTATTTTCCACGTTGTATATTGTGTATAAATCTTTAACGTTAATACAATTAAAATAAGAATGATAATATATTGATTAGAGCTATTTTATTTTTCTGAAATTTTCTGTTCTGAAATTATTGTTTTGCAAATGTATACTCTAAAAGTAGTCCAGTTTCGAAAATTAAATAACGTATGGTTATTACGAATTATAAAAATTATGACCCTTGATAGCAACTCATCGTCGGTTACTCGCCGATAGAAACTGACTGCCTAAACTCCATCATATATTAACAAGCTAAGGTTGTAAATGACCTTTAGTAAATCCAATACCTAACACTAACAATGTATAAACATTATTTCCAGCATAATAAAAGTACAAAATTACCTATCACAAAAATATGTATTCTGCACCGTTACTAATTTAAAAAGTCCAAATTAACTGTATCAACTCCATCATACTTCTTCCCTACCCAAATTTTTCCAACGATCCCCAAGAACGTCCAAAATAAATCACGATAAACTCTCTTTAACCTGACACACTTGGACACTTCCTCCAACTTGCACTACCCCACTCACACCAAAGAATTCCCTTTCATCGGTCCGTGCGAGCAGGAGAGAACAGTCTGATCGACGCCAATGCTAGCGTCGAATCCCGGCATCCACCGCGGCGCGCTCGTTAACTTCAAAATCACGGGACAATTCAAAGAAACTCTACCCTCTCTCGGTCTCGTTCTCTCGTTCGCTCTGGTTTTTCGCGGTGTCAGCCGGCCGCGAGCATCGACTTCCTGGAGGACATTCCTCTGTACCTATATGGGGTCCTATATCCTCCTTGTCCCCGTGGCCGAGGTGGATGGTGGCAATGGTTCGCCGGGTACATTGGCGCAGGTGTGGCGGCACGAGTTCCACAAAGAGGGCCCCGTAGATGGTACAACCTCTGCTCTCTCTCGGTCCACTCGGGCGATTTTTTAAAGGTGGCTGGCTCTTGGCTGGCTGCCAGGTCGCCGGAAGAGCCGCGAGTCGATCCAGGCCACCTGGGAGCCCTTAAGAAACCTCGGGTCTGCTTGTGCCGCCCGGAAGTATTAATTATACCAGCGAACCGGCCCCGTTAACTCGTCGCCATCGGAAAAATCCCGACCGATGGAATGCGATTCGATCCGGCGAAATGTCCGGCTTCGATGCTCTCAATGCTCGCCGATTCGCCGTTGCTTTCTAAGGACCGCCACACGCGCCTTGGCCAACAGCCAGAGACGCGTTCGTCGGGAACTGCGCTTGTGTTAGAGGAGTGTCGTGGAATTAGAGTCTTGTCGGGACTTGTGCCGGGGATTTTTCCTTTTCTCGGATTGCGGTATAATGGGGCGCCGTGAATGTGGCTTCTGCAAGGTGAAATGCCGATTTTTCTGAAGCTAGACGCGATAGTAAGAGTGGCTTCGAGGAGTGGTGAAGCGTGAATGGAGGTGGTACGTGAGTTTGGAGAAAAAGTTAGTTTTATTCTAGAGAGAAAATGTCCTCGAGTTCGTTTGGATTATTTTGTGAATGACTTTACCATATTACTTGGTTGGATTTAGGATTTCAGAAAATAGTTAAAAATTTTCTGGAATTCTTCGTTAGATAGAAAATGTACAATTTTAACGATCCTGGTCATGCATGTGAATAATATATCTCGAGCAAACTTTACATCGACTTTATCAAATGATTTCACGAAATAATTATCAATTTATTTATACCCAATGCAATCTAAGGAAAATCTGTAGCTTCAGTTACATTTCTTAGCCACGTCTTGTAACTACATTAGCAACAATAAAAACATTCTACATACATGCACAAATCTTGAATTTGTCATTTTTCCCTCAATAACAGTATGAAAAATAAATATGTGCTTCTATTTAAAAAACCACCGATGACCTTAATATCCCATGAAAAAAATTTTTTTACCGTTACATGTACCCATTAAAATAATATAACTTTTTCCAGATTTTTCATACGACTATAAACTACAGAAACATTTAGATGTTCCCATTTAAACGCACACATACACAGAACTACAAAAAAGCAACTAATAAAACCTCTTTACTTATATCAAACGATACGATTTTAATTTTTAAAAAACGCCAAAAAATTGTACCAAAAGTAACCAGAATCGACAATTGATCTTTGAAAACAAAAAAAATTCTGTTATTAACCTTCCTCTACGTTGTACAAGTCTATCAGCTACCTGTATCTAGCACCAATATCACGCCTATTCGCCCTGGATCGAATGAAAAATAAATTACTCATCGACAGGAGTGAATCGAATCTGTGGTTCGAGGTCTCTCTGTACTCGCGGTCAGTTTATGCAACGCGGCACACGCTGCGAGAGCAGCCCGAGAGAGAATAGCTGGACCGAAAGATCGTGATCTTCTCCTGCCGCGTATCTCACACCGGTTAGAAGTCTATTCTTCAGCAGAATGCAAGGAAGATCTCTAGATAGCTTTGTGTCGGCCAAGTGCGTAGCCCCTTGACTTGAGTTACAACTGGCTGAAGTTTCAGCCGACCGGGTATAAAAGTGTACGACCACCTGCGAAATCCTGCTGACCTTCCGTGTTATTAAATCTAATCGTGACTTTTTGTTCGCCGTCACACTCGTTACCGCTCGTTTGATGGAACAGAAACGTCTTTGTGACCGTGTTAACCTTCTAATCCCATTTTTCCTCCTTTTTCAAGCGGATTCCAGAGCGATGTTCCCATTTGTACGATGACACGATTTGAAGATACGGTTTCGAATAGATTTTGCGTGAGAGCCGTTTCACGTCGAATCGTACACTTCGTGTTATTATGTCACATATTTTTTTCAAATTTTACAGAATTATTGGCAAGCGTAAAAATTACGTTGTGCAAAATTTGAGTTTCCTCTGTTGAACGGTTTAGAAGATATTAAATTTTCAACTGCTTATGCGTTTTTAATATTTCTGATTGGCCGAGAGTACTAACTTATTT
>NW_017100265.1:665975-674712 GCF_001263275.1 Habropoda laboriosa | reverse complement strand
AAAAATATTAAAAATTCTATTTCAATTTTGACACTGTTCTGTCTTATGGTTGGGTCCATTGCGTAGTCACCTCCTCGTGGTGAGACCTGGTAATTGGTATCCTTTTCCAAAGAAAATTCTCATATTTGGAAAGAGATAGCAAGCTAAGAACTACGCGTATCTGTTGCCCACTCTGATTCTTACGAATCTAGGAGTGCAGATGAAATTTTCAGCAAATAAAATTTTCAACAAAATCCAGATTTTAATACATGCTTTAAAAATTATATTTATGTAACTTAAAATTATAGATATTATATGGAGATATGAAATAAAATTATATTTAGAATAAAAACTAAATTACAACTATTTAATTGCTTCCATATATGGAATATCTATAATATTCGAAAGTCACCAAGGTAAATTTGCATTTCAGATTATAACATACTTATGCCAATGGTTCCTACAGTAATATCTCTCACTAGATCAATGTTTATTAAAATTGTCATCAGGCGTCAAGCTACTTTCCCAGTTTAATTCTAAATTTTCATCTCCTTTTAAATAACATAATATGATATACCCACAGAAAAGTCAATAATTCCAAAATGCACAATTACTAATCAATCACAAAGAATACATTGCCAAAGAATTAAAAAAAAAAATGCTTTTCTAACCTGAACACCTAACGAACCAAACTAACATTACATTCAATCATCAATTATAATCACATTGGTTCCACTAAAATTCAATTACATCCTTACCACTGTCTTTCATTACACACTTCCACCGTATCCTCCATTCATACAACCATCTACCTCACCCATTCAATCAGACATAAACCAGATATTACAACACATAATCCCCCTTGTAATTTCACTCGACTAGCAATTCTGTTACTCAAACGAACCTCCACCTCTCTCACATCTGGACCAATTTTCCTCTGGTCGACAATGAGAAGTCCGGGCAGGTCGCGAGAATATCGAGATTAGCTGAAGTTTATTGCCATTTATATCGGTGGGATATCGACGCATCCAATTTAGCCGGATCGCCACGGTAAGTCATACCACCCTGTCGAGATCGTAGGCGTGCACACACGTGGGTCGTTCTGTGTACGTACGCTGGAACGTGAAACGTACGAGCGCGTGCACGCAGGAAGCGTGTTCGACTTAATACACGAACTAGTTGAGAAGTTTCGTGGCGCGTTCTAAGCTCTTGGTGGAGGGTTCGCGCACGCAGGCGAACACGCAAGCACGCGGCCGTGGCCGCGCTATAAATTCAAGTAATGACCGTTTATAGAAAATAATGGCGAGACCGGCACACATTTATCAGCCACGTGCGTCTCCGGAATCTATTCGTTCATTCATGCGCCGCGGGATCGAGAAATAATTGAGTGGATCGCTCCTTCTTTCTCTCTACGCCGCTTTCTGTCCAACGATCCGCCGCGTGTTTCCACCGAACGCGTTGCAGAGGGTAGGTGAGCGTATTATATGAACGAAGAGAGAGCGTGTGTGTGTGTTCCGTGGAAATTTTTTTCCTCCGCGTTTATGGAGTAAATTAATAGTTTTAATGAACTATAAATTATACGAGATACAGTGGTACAACTGAGAGCGAAGCGATCGTTGGGGAGAAATTAAATTGGTACTGCACCGCGATTTTTGCTTTCGTTTCTGTAGGTGTTTATTTACAGGCTTATTTAAATTTATATAAAAATTAATTTTTTAAATTATTTTTCAATTTGTTGAGATAGAACTTGAAACTGATACAGAGCGTTTTTAAGGCGTGCTTGTGCTCTTTGCACAACTGCTTTTCGTAAATTTTAACCCGAAAATTAGAACGTCCTTCGCGAAAATTTCGATGAAATGGTACAAATGTTTGTATTATCGATACTATGTGATATCGATGTTGCACTGCGTGAGGTTCTGCAGCGTGTACTTTTGTTCTAACGAGACGGATAGAGAGTTATAAGAAACTTTGGATTTGGTAACCAATGCTTTGAAACGTGAACTTATATACACAAGACCAAATCCAAAGGACATACGTTATCAGCGTGTTTCGATACGTCGAAATTCAACAGTTCTTGGACGACTCGAATAACAATTCAATATTTTGTGTTTGTATATCTTTAACCCTCTGTTGGTAACCTAGGTCATTAATGACCCAAGCCAAATTTCACTCTTGTATTTCTTCCAAAAGAACTTTTATTTTTATTGAAAACTGTTTTACCGAAAAATTGTATAGTATAGTAGAGACTTTGATATGTATCCCAGAATTTTTTGGGATTTCTTTAAAGCCCAGAATAGTAAGAAAATTACACCTACGAAGTGTCAGAAAATACGTTCGCCAACGGAGGGTTAAACGCAACCAACAGTTTTCCAAAAATCGCGACCCTTAATCAACGAATTACCTCACCAACGGTGCAAAATATTTTTGCAATTCGTCGATAAAAAGGAAAAAAAGAAAAATGTACCCGTTCAAAGTGTAAGAAACTTACGTCTCGGCTCAGATTCCGCAGCAGCTCTGCCATATCCTTCTCCCTCTATTCCAAACGCTTATGATCGAACGCGAAAACGCAGTTCACACAGTGGTCGTCGTCGTGAGCCGGTGAACGGATACTCGAGTCAGATAGAAATCGATGCGGAATCAGGCTGAATCTCCCTTTACGTCTCACTCACCACACCGTCCGACTATATCTGCACCGAGATTTCCGCGATTATTTATCCACACTACGCACACATACACACACACCACGAGGTCCATCAGGGGTCCGAACCGCCCACGCTTCTCGTCCTCAGACACAATTTATGCGAAGAATTCCCCGTGCGCGCAGCTGCACGCTGTCCTACGGCCGAGTATCCGGATTCCAGCCGGCGGAAATACGAACGAGACCAACGATACGTGTAGTTTCGTGACATCTTCCGGTTAGACACGTGTCAGGCTCGCGACGAGGGTAAACCGCGACTGACTGCCGAGGTCGAGGAATTTGACGAATTCGAACGGAAGCTCGCGAACACGAACACCGATGAATCGCTTGATTGGGAGAATATGTAGTTTCCGTGGGGTGTTTTTGTATATTGTACGTCGCGAGGTTCGTTCTTGGAAATTTACTCGTGCAGACCTTTGTAGGACGTATACAGTCGACAGACGGCTAGATTTGTTTTCCTGGAATTTACTTGTTTTGTATTGTTGTTAACAGAGGTCTTTTATACTTTGTTTTTCTGCTTTTAGGTGTTCGATTTTCCTTATATGTATTGTCTTATATATTTCTTAAAATATTACTGTTAACATAGTTTTCTTTCACTTTGCTCTTCTGCTTGCTTTTAGGTGCCTGGTTCATCTTGTATTTATAATGTAACCTGTGAATGACAATTGAGCTAATAAAATGTAAAAATTTGTAACTTTTATTATTTACATTAATAAGCATCTTTACTATGAAAAATTGTTCTGTTAATTGAATGATAAAATTGCCCTATTATAGTCTTAGAAGAATTATTTAATTGTTAATATAATAAACTTCATATGAGAATGTTATCACTTCATAAACTGACAGTAAGTTTCTTGTACAAGTAAAATCTATTTAACACTTGATTACTATAATTTTATGTACATACATATATTTTTGATTTCAAATTTTTCTGATAGCGAAAAATAAAACAAACGTTAAAAAAAAATTAAAGTGCAGAATTGGAGATAAAATGGAAAATAATTGTAAATAATTGCGTTGTATAAATTGCTGCTATAACACATTGAGAATAAAATGTTACATCGTTTGCTGAAAGATGAAAGGATTTATTAGTAAATTATTTAAGATATGTAAAATTATTTATTAGTAAATTTACTAATTAAATGAATCTGATTACTTCACTATTTTGTTGTTACTAAATAACCGAATAATATACACATAAGAACACCACAGTATTAAAACAGAGAAAGTACAGTATTCACAAAGACTTCATTCTCAATTCTAATAAATGTTATAAAGCATTTATTACATCGTGCAAATGTTATAAAAGAAAAAACCCATGCATTTATGATACACAGATCTCCTTTATTGATTTTCATAGCCAATAACACAATGCAATTAATCATCATAAAAGAAGATACAAATATCATAAATCAAACGATGTCTATCTCTCGTACAACCCTAACAATCATGCTATTTGTATCGTCTCGTTTTTCACAGCTCTCTACATAGTGTACATCGATACGAGAAACAAGACCTACACTTTAATCACACTGCCATCAATATGAAGTCATGCATAATACAAAAATGAAAATCAGATAAGAACAGGGAATATACAGGGTGAAATATGTAAAGGAGTACCTACACACCAATATCTCTGTAACTTTCGAAAACCTCGAAATATTAAACACAGAATCATTTATGTATCAGGTCATCCCATAAGTTCGTGTCGAAGTTTGTAATTTCCGAAGAACCTCTAAATTTGATAAAAAGAAGGTAACTGTATTCTCATTCCACAATTCTTTCCTATTTTTTTTTTCTTTTTTTTTTGGTAACACGATTATGTTACTATAAAATTTCCTTGGATTGTCATAAAAATATTTTTCGCTTTCGACACGAACTTATGGGAAGACCTAATATTTCATAAAGTAAATATGATAATACCATTATCATATCCTCCCAATAAAATTATCACAAGGCGAAAACATGAAATTTTCTATTTGGAAAATTACTTAATTACATATATTCTATAAAAAATTACTTAATTACAGAATTATAAAACATACGGCAGCTAAAGTTTACTCACTTCTAACATTTCTTACGATGGCAAATCTATCTGTTAAAAGATATTCTAAGCGATAAAATAAAAGTCGAAAATTTTCAACTTCTAAAATTTCTAAATTATGATAATATGGAATATTCTTCGATGCACCTTTCACCTGCATAATACTTTCCACAGAAGGTAGAAAGGTACCCTCTCAGACACTTCACCCTTTAGAGAGAATGACAGAGGACAGACGAGAAAAATGTGTCGATCCTAAAAAAAAAAAGAGCAGAGCGCAGCTCGTAAATTCCTGAGGGGCGTTCGGTTAATATTCATCCGGCCGATTGGATGAAATATAAAACACCCGGGCAAATTGCTACCGTGCTCGGGTTAGTCGATATTTTAGCTGGTTCTGTTTCTCTTCGAAAAATCTCAAATTGCCCGCTGCCGTTAATCAGTCAGCCGGCCACTTCGCCGCGAGACCGGCCTTTTTAAGTATTAAGCTTTACACGCTCGTATAGCGGACACCGCTACGCGGCCGTGAATACATGCTCAACTTTATTAATTATGGATGACGTTGATTGAATAATCGTATGGAATTATTCTAATGAGTCCCCTCTCCGTTCTGACATCACGGTACTCTCTCGTACCTCTTTCACGGACCACAATGATCGTGAGAGAGGCATTTTACTGGAAGATTGGAACGTATTCATCAGACGAGGTGCGGATCAGATGTATCGAGTAACGAAATAATTTTGCACGGTTAACGTATGTTGTAGCTTGAAAGTCTTGACACGTTTTAATGATATCTCTTGCTGCTTTTATTACTGTACAATACACCTTTGTTTATAGGTAGTACAGCACTCATTGAACGTTAATTAACCCTAACCGGTCGTTAGAAAAGTGTCGAGATCCTGGGAAAAATGACTCAGTCTGGAAATTTGTGGTAAATTAATTTTTAAAGCAAAATTGTTACCTATTAAACTTTTGTTAAGAAAAGTATACTTTAGCCTTAATAAGGTCACATACAAACAAAATTGAAGCGAAATTCTGATTATAATACGAACTTCTATACGGAGAACTGGTTGAACACTTTATTGTCAACCAGTTACTCCGATTATGTCATCCACTAAAATTCGAATAAAAGAAAATTGCTACACGTCAAAAAGGTACTTTACTCTTAACAAGGCAAGTACCTCGATAAAGTAGCATACAAACGAAATGATTCAGAACAACGTCGATAAACAGCACACCTCTGCTTCCCATCTGACATAAGACAATCCCTACCTAATTTTCACACGTATCACCAATCTCCATTACGAAACGCGTAGATTATTATATCGCGTGACAAATCACGTACCATTACATCAACAATTTACCCAATTACCGAGACCGAACTTCCACATATTACCTTCATGCATCGCGTCTCGCCGTACAGGATATTACGCAACGCAGAGTTTTATAATTACCTGAAAGCTCGCGAGGTAACGGTGTAAAACATCGTCGGGCTAGTTGATCGTCCAATAAATCCCCTTTAAACGCTTTTGTTCACGCGATATTGGCTGAAATCGTTGTGGCCGAGTCGCATTGTAAGCGGGCAAAACGGCGTGTTGCGCAAAACGCAGCTGCGAATCGCGCAATTGAAAGCTCGCGGCTCGTTAGAGCACACTCTCCTCCGCTCTGTGTGTCCAGCCCGCGCATAGTGCACTCTTTAGTTTTGTCACGGTGCTCCCTCCAAATCAGATCCACCCACAATTCATGTCCTTTAGCGACATGATATACGGCGCTTTTAACGGCTACCAAGCAACGGGACGTGATTCAGCGGCGTATGCAAAGTACGTATACCGGTGCTGAGCACACCTCTTTAGGGCCGACTCGCATATTCGCGTTTCCCTGCTATGTTAATCCGCGAATGATTTACACGAGAAAACGTGTAACCGCCTAAGGATTGCGAAAGAATGCGACGGTAGTGTATGCGGAGCGTTTGTACACACGGGGGGCACGTGATTCGTTCGTAATTTGAATTTGATTCGAAATAAATTGCGAGATAATTTTGACGAGGGCGGAAGCGCCGGTATTTGTACCGAAAAGGGTATTTTCAATGGAGAGACTTCGTTGTGGGACACACTCGTAGCTTTAATTTATGGTGTTATTGATCAGCTTCTTGTTTTCAGCGATTGAGATGGTCGTGTGATGTCTGTTTTTCTGTTACGGTAACCGATTTTATTTCAGTACATTTTTACTATATACGCTGTACAGTTCGTGGAGTCGTTTATTTGCCAACTACAATTTTATTGCAATTTTATTGTGATTATCTACCGAAGATCAGTTCGAGGTATCGAGTTATGCAAAATGCCGAATGCAATGTTTAAAGATCTATATTTTCTAGTCGCCTGCGATACAGACTAAATCCAAGTGCTAATTATACTAAGTCCGTGTTCGAAGTTTGTTTACAAAATTTCTAAAAACCTCAAAAATTCGACTTGTTTACTATTTTTATTGAAAGAGCACGATGTTTGGAATTCTTCTGTAAATTTTTTAAAAATATAGCAACCATCGTGTCTCCAACAGAAAAACCGTATTATTGTTTATTAATACATGCTGGATTTATAATAATACACTATGTAATCTGAACTTTTAATGCAATAATAATAATCAGATATTTTTAACGTATTTTGAAATAATCTGCAGAATTTATGTATTTTTTAAAGAACTGCAAAATGACACGCTAACAAGGCTTCCTTTCTGTTTCAAATGATCTTTCTTATTAACGTAAGGGAAGACCTGCAGAACGTCAGGGAGCGCAAAAAAATTATGATTCAGTGATAAAAAACGCGAACCGCTAACAATATTTCTGATTCGCAGGAGGCACTCGTGACGACTCGTAATTGAAAGTGTCTCGGTCGTTTCCCAAAATTACAGTGTGGTGGTTGTTGAATCACGGAACTCTGAGATAATCAGCGTGCTACAGTGTCTCGTATTATGCATATATTTGCACGAGCTGAAATTCTTTTCCTTCGTGTTCCAAGATCTGAAAATCGTTAGCGATCCTTGCCAGTTCGAATAATGTATTTTCACGTGTATTAACATCTCATTGCTAAAAATATCGAATATTTGGAAATTTTAAGTACATTTTTATGAATTCTTATTTAATTATTTAATTTAAAACAAAAACGAAAATTAACCTTTAACTGCGGATAGAAATCTTTAAAAAATTGTCCCAGACGTATAATTTCTCAGAGTAATTGGCATAAGGTTAAAGTTTTTTACAATATTTAGTAGAAATAGTATATTCATAACGTTACATAAAAATTTAGCAATTTTTTTCTAACGAAGGTAGTCTTCACAGTCAATTGAAGATACTCAAACACCAAATCTCCCAAAATTCTCCACACGATCACGACAGTGAAATAAAACTACATACTCAACTCTGAAACGAATGATTTACAGTTAAGCGTTAAACGCTTCAATGTTCCCTCTCGTTAGAAAGTGCGGTTCCAATTAAATCGATATTAGAAATTGCGATAATACTTATTAAACGGTTAAACGTTCGATTAAAATAAAATCCACATTACCTATAAAAATAAGAATCGATCACGTTTAACGAATAACAACATTGCGATCAGGTGGAACGATTTCGTTACCATTGATAAATGGGCCCAGACCAATTCCCGGATCGGCCGGGGCAATTTTCCCTTCCCACAGCTGGCCAACACCGTCGACATCCCGAGCGTGCATACTAATTAACGATTACTATTCTGATGATCGTTAATCAGTATGTTGAAGATTGGTAGCGTGGATCACTAACGAAACCGCGAACGGTTATTTGAATCGATCATCTGTACACGGCCACGGTGTAATTGCATGAAGACGTCAAGGTGGTCGATACCGATAAACCGTTCATGTAAACCGCCTTTATTTTCCAATCCCAACCCAGAAGCTGCCACGAGGAAATAACTATCGCAGAAAAGGTATGCTACGAACCATGAAGAAAAACGACAGGTGAGCTTTCTCGAGATTTAGAGTCGATCGGTGGA
>NW_017100265.1:646941-665941 GCF_001263275.1 Habropoda laboriosa | reverse complement strand
ACGACGGTATCGGTACTTTTCTGTCTCTCTCTTTCCTCCAACGATGTTTCTCTCGGATAAGCAATCTGTTTCAAGGGGAAGCTGTGCAGCATCCTCGGTTATTAAGATGTTCGAACTGAAATATGGCGTCCAAAGGAAATAATTGCTCGCTCTCTTCATCTCTCTCTCTCTCTCTCCCACTCTCGCAGCGGCCGCCAGATAGCCAGTCACTAATTTATGGCCTAGCCATTTCGAATTGCGAGTAGTACGTGCACTACGTGCTCTTACCCCTTCGTAATCGAGCCCCCTGCCGCGGTAGCTCTCCTGCCTCCTGTCCTCCTTTTTCCACGCTTTTCGCCGGCGTCCCGTTTTCTTTCCGGCGCGCTGTGCACCGGTAACCATCGCTAGGGAAAATTGTAGATCAGCGGAGAAAGATTGAAGCCAGGAAACAGAACGATAGAATTCCGATGCGGCGCAAAGGAAACAATTTAGGTGATCAACTGATTACGTACTGCGATTCATGTAATTCTATGTCTTTGTGCTCAAGGGAAGTGCAAACTGCTAGATTTTCAGAGTTATATTTTAGTTTAAGGAACTATTTTTTTCTTCGTGTGTATAGTAAATATTGAATAATAAATGGAGATTATTTATAGAGAGTGTGAAGAAGATAGGACGGCTTTTTTTATGGGAAATTTTTTTAGAAATTTTGCATATACCTACTAATTTAATATTCTTATAAATGAACATATAACTATAGTAATAAATAGGGCGTTCGTTATAATACTCTTTTTGTACGATGTCCTCATGGTTTATTGAAATTCCTTCAGACTTCTCTTCCTGCAAAAAAAAATATTAAATGTTAGCTAGACTAGTGTCAAAATTTTCTATCATTCAAATAAGTACATATGATATAAGCTAGGTGACCAATTAAAATGTACCATTGTATCGAACAGTATCTTGAGAAAAATTTATAAATAAACAAGTATTTTCATTCGATGACCTTACACTTTTTCAAAAGTCATTCAACCTTCTCCTACTGCAAAAAAAAAATATAAAAAGATACTTAGCTACATTAGTGTCAAAATCTTCTATCATTCAAATAAATACACACAGTATAAGCTAGAAGACCAATAACAGTATCTCAAGAACATAATCCACCATACTCAATTCATATTTCTAATAACCATAAGAACATAATCCTGGAAGCAATGCTGCGTATCCTGATACCAATCTCGAAGGAAACATTCGTTAAAGTAATTCTTTCTAAAAAAAAAAAAAGAACATTCGAATCAACGATTTTTACAAAACCGCACCATTTATCAATAACACTTCAGTTTCAAGATAAACACGATTCTCAGCACAAACGTCTAAGAAAATGCGTATACCTCGACGTTTCACTTTTAGCCAGCAATAATTCTCCGTTGGTACGAAATAAACAGGAAAAAAAATATAATCCGCACAGGAAGCGTGGAACATTATCTTCCCTCTGAATCGGCAGATAAACAGCGAAGACGCTATTCCACACGTGACGTTTTAAACTTTCCTCCTCTTGTGTTTCAGATCGGTAACATTTATCTGCAGGCGTTCGAAACGTCGCGGCGTCGCTATCAGAAGGAAGACAGATCGGTTCTCAAGTTGGAGATTATTAAGCGACATTACCGGAGGATGTTTCGTCTATCGTTCGTTCGATCTACGATGAGAGACACCGTACTTTTTCACCGTGGGAGGGAAGAAAAAAGCGATTCTGCCACGGCAGAAAACGAGACTGTCCGGTCGATTTTTCCACGAGATATTTCGTCCTTTGCCGCTTCATCCCTTAATGTTCGGTCGTCTCATTAATGCCGCGACAGAGAGGAGAGCCACGGACTGGTGTAACTGTCCGCATGATAAACGCGCGGAGATAGCGCATCCCGGCTACCGTGCAAACCATGCGTCTTACTTCTGTCCAAAGTCGGACCTGTGAAACACGGGAATCCGTGCGTACTTACGCATCGAAGAACGAAGAAACCGTAGCCTTGACACTGTTCTGAAATACCAACGGCTAGTCCTGCGGGCTACGCTTCGTTTCGCTCGAGACGGTAATCGAGGATTCACGTAGAATCGTGTATAGTCGGTGGAACAGATATTGTCAGACTGTAAATTCAGACGTTAACCCTTTCGCTACGAAGCTGACCGTCAATACAGTACCACTGAGGCAAGTTTGATCCTTCAGAGGCAATCTGGGTCATTGATGACCCAAGTGAAATTTTACTCTTTCTCGGAACGAATTTTTATGTTTATATGAGAGAAGTTTAAAAAATTTGACTTGAGGAATAGTTGGAGAGACTTTGGTATGTATCTCAAAAAATTTTCAGATTTCTTGAAAGCCTGGAATGGTAAAAGTATTAGGTTTGAATGTGAACGATTCAATTTGCCTGAGGGAGGGTTAAGAAGTCCTCAGACCAACGCGAAATATTTGTGATTTTCACAATTTTCGCTACTTCGGTGAATATTTTACAGTGATCTATGGGATTCGGTGTCTTCCATTTCTAAGTTATCCATTATTTTGCGTGTCGCGAATTTAGACAGACAGCGAAGAAAACTCCTCGAAGAGCGGAATAAAGAAAAATCGCTACATCTTCACAGACTTGGCGGAAATTTTGCGCGAACACACGCATAAGCTACACGCATAAGCTACGCGCATTTCTAACGAGACTGTAATTTTCAAAATGTAATTATACGTCATGCGATGTAATTATAAAGAAAAAATTGTGAATCATTCGGCAGTATATTTTGATTGGACGTTCGAGAAAAATGAATCGTACACATTCAATCGGCTCGGTGTGTATCTATGCGCACGATCGATCAGCACGTCGAACCCCGTAATCTCTGCGACCGCATCTGACCCTTCAAATCTCCAAGAGAATCGCAAAAATCATCGAGGACAAAGATTTATTCGTCGCTGTGCACGTTGCAAAAGTCAGATTGAAACTTAGTAATTTGTATTCTAGCCCTTTCCAATCCCCTCAAACGAGATTCTTCGATACTCTTCAAACGAAAACTTTGATATTCGATTTTTCATCCATTTTTTTTATACTATAGAAATACAAGATTAAGATATCTCATTTTATGCTCGAATAAAAATACTTTATCAGCCGATATTTATTAGATTACTTTGCATGATATTTTCCAAGACAGCAGGTCTATGGACCTCCGTGAATTGTTCACTACATGTTCAAAGATCTCAGCAGTGAAATAGTTTGAAAGAACCAACTTCTAATAAAAATATTACTTTTAAAAAATTACATTAACTTTTGCTACTTCCTTATAGAAAAAAGGGCCTTCGAGTGCAAAGGATTAAAATAGAATTTTATCTAAACCATATACCGTCTAATATTTTTCCCCTAAATTTTCCCCAACTCTGTCGAATTTAAATACACCAATTTACGGTTCGAAGTAGACCTAACGAACTATACCACGATCGATCATATTCCGCAAAAACAAAATTACACCTCTACCTCGATAAAAATCATAGAACTAGACTTGCAATACCTCATTTGAGTCATACTCAATTAACATAAATCGTAGTCGGACTTTGTAATCACCGTTCCACTAAATAAATCAAAAGGGTTTCTCGCTCGGTGTTTGCACCCTCGCGGCACCGCTTCGAAGCGAGTAGCAAAAGGCAAAAGAAAAAAAGAAAGAAAGAAGAAAAGTGATTAGCCGACAAGCAGAGAGCAGAGGCGATAGGCTATTCGTCGTTCCGGCAATTTGTTTACAAGTTCGACAGTGTTTTAACAGGAGAAAATCGAGGCGGTGCGGCGAACCGTCGGGCAATTACAGCGTCCACGGTCGATTCCAGCAATGCAAATACGGTTACGTTATTAAAATAATCACCTTAAAATTCATGGCCATTGTAACTTCAATCGAACACGAGCGCCGATGCACTCTTATTACACGGTCCGTCGCGGAGAATGCAAATCAGCTGGCTGTTCATCGCGGTCCGATATCCGATTACAAGATCGAAGGCCCTATTACAATCGATTCGAAGCGTTCAGACACGCCAACGGAAAGCTAAACGGAAACGAAACAGAAGGGAGAAAGACGGAGGAGAGAAATTATTCGAACAGTTGACACCCGCCAAAAATCGTTTTACCCTTTTGAACCTCGCAAAAAAAAAATGGGTGAGAGGAAGAGTGGTGAATCGAGACAGAATCTGACGCGACGATAAATTTCATCGAAGCGAGGCAATATCTAAGCGTGATCGTATCTAATAATAATCAGCAACCGTTTTACGACGGCTGGCGCACCGTAAACACAGCATCCAGCCGGTCAATTAACGGTCTGCGAGTAATGCAATCGCGTGACGCGTTTGCTTTCGCGGTGAAAAAAAAAGGGAGAAATGGAGCTTTTGTCGTACGATGTTGTTGCGTGCGCGGTGATCACGGCGGGTATGGGACTAATTGATGGAGAGTGAAAATAGACGGCGAGAGATTTGGTGGAACGATCTAATAAGGGTTGTTTTTGTTTGTGACTGAATTCTCAATTTCTTGGAACTTTGTTTTGATGTGTTGTTTATATCTTTTGTAAGATCGCGAAGGTTCGAGTTGGTCAGTTTCATAACATATGAAGTTGGCAGATAAGATTAATCAAATAAGGCAGAAAAATGGAACAGATTTTCGAAGAAATAAAATTAATTATTTCAAATATTTCTTGACGATGAAAATAAATTGAAAAAGAGAGTATCATGACATTCACGATTATTCGCATGTAAAAAAGTAAGTACCTAGATGACTTAAAATTTTCCTCGCTTAGGCTACTCGCTTAATTACGAGTAAGCTGAAAATAAATTAGAAGAAATAAAATATTTCAAAAACAAAGCCCCACCATTTTCCATATCCTTCAAATAAAATACTATTTCATTTTCATTTATTAAAATTTAAGATTTAAAGTAGACTATTTCCTATTTACCATTAGAAATAACATTTTACCCAGCTCCACGCGCGATCGTCTAAAGTGACAGAAATTATGACAATCGCGACAACGTCTACAACCTGACTCCTCCTTCGGATAAGTAATGAATGAAACAGGAAGAAACAAACGTCACTCCCATTAACTACCTTTTCGAACCACTATATTCCGCGCGTCGTATCGTAAATTCAAGCATCGAAAAGTCCCAGCATCACGGATCTGCTCGCAGATCACGCCGATCATCCTCGTAAGTTCGATCTATCCGTTGAATCAGAGATACAGTGATTGCGAGGCGGTCGAGGTGGGGCGAAATTACGCGGACGATAATTCAAGCGGTTGGGCTCTGGTTTCCGTCATCGATTAACTTATCGTTCAATTGGACACGATCGAGCGGCGGCTCGAGCGGAACGTTAAGGCTCCGCTCTGGTCCGCGCGCGGCTAACTGGCTTGGTCGCGCGGTTTTTCATCGGGGGCCTCGGTCGCTTGTTATTAGCGAACATCGTGGCATTAGCGCGAGTCCGTAATGCCGTGTCTGTTCTACTTGCTTTATGTTAAGCGAGGGGGCCGAGACGAGGATGGTAATTTCAGACCATTAACCGCGTCCTTGCCGGACCGTTTAATCCGAACGAAATCCTGATTTCCATAAGTGGACGAAGCGAGGAGGAAAAAGACCGCGAGCTTGGACATGCGACCTATGAAAGTAAAATTCGAGGGTTGTCGCGGGGAATGTATCGCCGTTCGTAAGTATTTCAACACCTGTTACGGTGGTACAGAAAGTATTGCGTGATTTAAATATACATTTCTTCGGCAAAGTTAGTATCATATGTATATCAGTAAAAGTACAGAGGGTGTTCGCGCTATTATTTTCCAGCAATCTTCTCGTAAACGGTAGATTTGTGAGGAAAATAGAAGAGGATATAGTTTAATTATTTTTTATATGTAATACGATGGGTTGAATAGATTTTTCAAATTTGCAATGGTTTTCGCGTGACGACGATACATATAGGGTGTTCACGCTACTATTGTATTTTCCAGCGTTTTTCTCGTAAGTAGTACAAAGATTTGTGAGTCAAACAGAAGAGGACAAAGTTTTAATACTTTTTGTGAATAATACGATGGCTTGAATAGACTTTTTAAATTTGCAATGTTTTCCGCGTAATGAATTTTTAAATTCAATATCAGTGTAGTGACTGATTTAGATTTAGTATCAGTAATATCATTACTAATGCTTAAAAATATTAAAGAAATGGTGCTGGTTTGAAACAAAATATCGAATTGATTATCTTTCTGCTCAAATAAAAAGAAAGTGTCAAATTACCGAGTAAAAACATTTCACTTTTTAAAAATTCACGAACTCTGTAATTTATGCAAAAAATTCTATTTCGGTAATCATTTCGTATTTTAAAAATTGGCGAGCTCTATAATTCATATAAAAAATTCTATCTCGGTACTCGTTTATTAAGAGAAAAATTAATTTAAAGCATCCATATTAATTCTCCCAAATAAATATTCTTGTAAATAATTTCAATTTCGTATTCATCTACCGCAGGCCTTACAAAATCGTTAAACTCATTGCTAGTCGAAATCGACATTGGCGACGATATGCGCTTCTTCAAGAAAACGTATCGAACAGCAGAGAACGCTAATTGCGCCACAATGTCCAGGGCGGTTGTCCACACGCCCTTTCCTCTCCTCGTTTAATTAGCAGCCGACGGATAATTACATAATTTAGTCGGGGATAACCGAAGGTGGTGAAACGTGGAAATCTATTTGACGATAGCCGAGAAGAAGTCGTTAACAGTTCTCTATTCTCCGTTAACGCGAGGCTGTGCTTGCTTATCTTTCAGACGATCGATAAACCTGCTGTGAAATGGACCCGGGAAAATTTAAATTGCGCGCGATTCGACTATAATCGTCCTTAATCGTCGCCACGCTATAATTGCTTCGCGTAACGACTTTCACGTGACTTTTTCTCCGCTCTCCTTTTTCTCTTCCCCTTGTTTCTCGTTTGAAAATGATCAGACGCGAAGGTGAAACGCGTAAATCGAAGTACGAGAAAGAAGAGGATGCGTGGTCTTTGTGTGTGAAAGTGTGAAGATCGAGATACAGCGAAATGTTGGGAAAGCAGGTATTCGACACGATTAATGTGGCATTTTAGGATGTTTCTTGGGAAAGTGTACAAGTCGATACAGCCAGTTCTATAGGAAGCTATTAACTGAATCTGCTGTTTAAGTGACGGTATAAATTTCAAGTAGTCTACAGTGTTCTTTTGAACGACGTGTCTGAGTCGAACTCAGGTAGGCGCATCAATTTTACGCTCCAGAATTTGATGAAAAATTAATTTTGAATTAACATGCATCGTGAATGTATAATTACATATTTAAACAGGCACTTTAGCGCGATGGTCACGATTTAATTGATAAAAGTTTGTGATGACGAAGTTGTAGTTACAATTAATAGTAAATTACATGGAATAACGTGTAAAATTTAAGCAACAAATGTTACACGGTCTTTAATTCTATTTTCAGTATTAAAATATTTTTCCTCTTTGCATTTTTAAACGATTACACTTCACTTAACAGTTTCTGTATTCTTGAAACCAACAGAAACGAATAGATATTGTCTTGAGCAACGAATAGGAATAAAAGTAGATCGATTAAATTCAGTTCTAAAAGCATTTAATGCATCTTACAAAGTAAAGGCTCAACAAGATAAATATTTTCTAGATGCTACAATAAATAAGTAAAAAATTCATTTGAAAATATCAGAAAATTTTCGATAAATTAATGAAAAGAAAATAAGTAACAACGTTTGTAAAATAAGTACAGAAGCCAACGATACATAAATTATCCTACCGTGCACGATTCTAACGTATATTAAAATGTCTAAATTCTTTAAAACTTGTACTTTTAGCGTTATCCTGTACCTCCTGAACTTTTCGTGGTTTCTTACGCTTCTGATGATGTTGATACTCGTTACCAAAGAAATTCCACATCAATACAGACTCGCCGCACACGGTGGCTGAGAAAAATATATTTCGACGTATTAATTTCTTTTGTTAAGTTCAAATTAACAGAGAAAACAAACACGTCACGAAACAAGGAAAGCTTGCAACGACAAATCATTAAATACTACCCTTCCTTGAAAAAAATTACACGAACCTAAATTACTCTCTACCCCTGCTCATTGGACGAGATATTTTTGTAAAGTTTTGAGAGAATGTATAGCTAATATTAATTTTCTTAATTTTCTTTTAACTTTCCAAATGAATCATGGAAGCAGTAAGTTTAAGGTAGCTGCAATCGTCGAAGCTACCAAAGCTGTTTAGTATGTCTTCAATTTTACAAAAATTTTTCAAACTGACCAAACTTCCAACACGTAAAAAGAAATTGGTCTAATACCAGAAATTGTTGAGAGAACTCACAGAAGAAAGGATCAGGATTTTTCAGGGACCGTTGTTTACATTTAAAAACAACAAAAAACACACAAATATTGTTCAATGAAAAATTAGTAAGAAATGTGAACAAAACACTTCACAAATTCTTCAAAACATAAGCTTGCAGGGTCTAATATTTTGCAAGTCTTAACGAAGAAATTATAATGGCTTAGGAACATCGTTGATCCAAGTGCATTGATGTTAAAAGCGTATTACGTTTAAAAATAAAAACACGGTGAAACTCAGTATTCGCGGTTGGCCGCGGTTCCAAAAAAATTAAATAGACAATTTTTCGCTGATCGACTTTATTATCACATTTACGTTGTTTCATTTTACAATTAGTTATCTTCGTTGATCTTTAATTACATCTAATAATTTTATTTAAATTTTTAAGTATATACTAACATATACCTACTGTTCGCTACTTATTCAGCGGTTTCAAGCATCCCCAAACGATCTTGGAACCTATCTCCGCGGATAGGTGGGTTTCACTGTAATTCGAAAACGATCTGTCTTTCCACTTCGTTCCGAGAACTTCTCAAAAATGACCCACGTACCTTATTATCATCCGGAGGACTCGCGGAAAACATCTTACGCAATACGCTATCAATCACAGTGGCACGAACAAAACCAGAACACCTTCGAAACTAGTGGTTCTCAAACGAGTATTTACTCAATCCCTTTTCCCCCCACAGCAAAACTTTTAATAACCTTCATTGAGTTCGTTCATACCCTGCTACAGTACTGAGAGAGCTTCGAACTCGGAACCCCTTATTACGTCTCATGCACACGACACACTTCGCCGGCAATGCAATAACGATTGCAAGTCCCGAGACGTGGACACGAATAAAAAGTGAACGAAATGATTCTCACGTACCTAATTGCGTGTGATCGGAGTTCCATGTGATATCGTGGACCTGCGAGTCCTTGTCCACCGGCAACTCATCGACGATATGATCGAGGCTGGCTAGAACCGGCATCATCGTGCATCTATTCTGGCCAGTCCAGTGAGACCATTGAACGACCAGCTCGCCGCTGATCTTATTCCACGCCAAGTTCTCCACGGCGCCTTGAAAGTCAACGTGACGATAACTCACCGGATCTAACTTGTTCACGTTCCACAGCGACAGCGAAGCGTCGCCTAAGCCACCGCCTATGCATAACAAGGCGGATTCGTACGGGTGCCAGGCCAACGCCTGAAACGTATATGTTCGTTCGAGAGCTGTGTTTAGACACGGTTTCTTTCGTGGATTTGAAAGAGAGCTTGGATTAGTTGTTAGAAGTTGGGAATTGGAGAATTTGATGTGTAAGGCTTCGCGTTGAATGTAGCTTTAACTCTTTAAGGTCGTATTTTCCGTAGGCATGTTAGTCACATTGGTCGGAATCATTTTTGGTAGGTCAGTTATTGCCCAAAAACCGTGTAAATTTTATTCAAATGAGTTTATTCGAACTGTGTGTATGTTGTTATTATTTTTCCCCGTTTTTTCGGGCAAAGGGTCCATAGAGAGTTTAGTAGGTAAGAACGCCTTGCCGGGAATATTCCGGGGTTCGACTGCAAAGAGTTAAATATGTACAGCGTGTAAGAAAGGAATTATCGTGGCTTTTGAGAGGTGAAATTACAACCCTGGATTGGCGGATATTTGTAAAAAAAATTGCCGCAAAATTGTGTATAACAATGAAAATTAATGTTAAATTACATCAACGTATTCTCAGTCAGTTCGTTTTTCATCGCGAAGCGTAGCACATTCGAATTATTGGCTATGAAATGAAAGAAAAATGAACTGAAATGTGCTTCTTTACATGGCAAACTGACACACTGTTCTTCGTAAGACAAACGAAACGTGCTACTTTTCGTAACGCACGTTGACGTGACAATGTAAAAACTCACCCTGGTAGGTTCGTAGTAGGTGATGTCCAAACTTAGTACCAGCGACGACCACCTAAAAATGCGAACGGTCATGTCCGTCGCAGAGGACACTAGATACTCATAATTCGGTGAAAACACGAGCGTCAACAGTCCCGTATTGTGCGCCATCACCGAGTTAACAACGATACCCTTTTTCGTCGAATAAATCGTGATCAATCCCTTGCAACCCCTGCGGAGGATAACATAAATCATTCGTAACACGATTATAACCGGAGTCGCTCTCGTTGCGAAATTTAATTCTCTAATATTAAAAATCTTATCGCCTGGCATTCGATATATATCCAATGGCGCAGGTATCGAAAGGAGACTTATTTATCGTCTCTTTGTTGTTAAACGTGCCACGTGGCATTCGATCGCGTGTCTATTATTGGAAAAACATTCTGCTGGCAGCGAAAAAGAAAAGAAAATCGCTTAAAGCCGGTTTCGCGCTTGGTGAAACGAAATATGAAATTAGAATTAAAGTAAGTTCGTATTATTTCGAAAATCGACTACAGAAGAAAAGTGTAGGATACGAATGGAGTTGATTTAGCGACGAACGAGAAACTCAACCGAATCACTTTCGTGCGATATTTTAATCGACGATAATTTCACTAAGCACGATCGTTTCCGAGGCGTGGAATCAACTTAACGCGTCGATTAAAAGCATTTTCCTCGCGGCATGCACAGGATCCATAAATGGCAGCGGCAAGTACACATCAATAACGTTTATCAAGCCGCATCTGATCGTAATAAAACGCGGTTAACCGATGTGAGGGGATAAGCAGCAATCGATGTCGTTCGCGTTTATCTCGCACGTTTGACAGCGACCACGTCCAAACAGATAGATACCACTCACGTGACAATGTATTGGTCGTCCTGATACCAGCAGACGCAACGCACGTGACACGGTGAATTGTACTCCGAGCTGTTGCACATTGTCGTCCAAATTACCTTCAGCGTCTCTAAGCAGTACAGCTTGATCTCGGATAACAAGGTGCATATAACTAGCTTGTTACCTGTTGGCAGTGCAGAAGTCTCTTGTAGAACATCTCTGGTGGAAATGAGAAAACTATAACGTTGCTCTTTCTTTCATATTTTTCATTCTTTAGCGTCGTATCGCGACTGCTACAGGTCCTTAATGACAAGCTGTGTCTTAAATTTCCTTCATTTTGAGCAATTATATTCTGCGGTATAAACTTGTGCGTGTTAGAAAATTGAAATTCTTAAAATTCTTGAAACTCTTAAATTTTTATTTTTTAGCGCCGTATCCTGACTGTTATAGAACCTTAGTGACGTGTTGTGTTTCTTTCCTTCATTTTAGGCAATTAGATTTTGCGGTATAAACTGGAGTGTGTTAGAAAAATTAAATTCTTAAATTCTTAAAATTCTTAAAACTCTTAAAATTCTTAAAACTCTTGAAATTCTTAAAATTCTTAAAACTCTGCATTAACGTTACTTTTTTTTTATTTCGAGTGAAGGAATTGAAGAATTTTTCATTCCTAAATTCTTAAAATCCTTAAAACTCTTAAAATTCTTAAAACTCTTGAAATTCTTAAAATTCTTAAAACTCTGCATTAACGTTACTTTTTTTTTTATTTCGAGTGAAGGAATTGAAGAATTTTTCATTCTGTATATCTGCTCGATATACAGTAATTAACTCGTATTCTATTTAGCATAGAGTGTCACTTTGTCACGTTAACCATAAGACTTTTAATTATCGATTTTCTGCACACATATTGATTTATGCTTCAAGAATATTCACCGTCTTTTCATAGTTAACTGAATTACAAGTTACTTAGAAGTGTCCTACTAGCTAATATGATTCCAATATTATTGTCACGACTAATTAATTCAAAGTTTCAAACGACTTGTGTTTATATAAAAATCTGTTCTTACTTAATTATCTTACCCGTAAGACGTACCGAGAAAGTCTGATCGGAAACGAACTGGGACACATTGTATAAGTACGTCGATATGATGTTTACATATTGAACAATGTTTACGATATGCGCAATAATTGATTTAAATGAACAATGAAAACTCCAAACAAGCGAGTAGTTCGAAATCGTTATAAATAAGTAAATAAGCAAATTCTATTGCTCTCTTTATATATTGATACGAATAATTAAAATTATTTAGTTATACTTCTAGGGTAAATACAAACGAAAATCTAACAGAATATTCAAATTACAAAATATATTCGCCTAAGCGTTAGACTTCGTGTAATTTTGTATTTCACGGAATCTTACCAGCGTTATTCCATTTCACCGCACAAATATTCGTTACTTCCACGTTTTCCACTGGTTCCATTATTTGAGGCGTGTGTGTGTCGTAAAACATCACGTAATCTTGAATCGCGGCTGCGATCATGTTTTTGGAACTCCAATCAAGGAGTCGGCAATGATGTCCTTTAAAATTGAAAAAGAAACTCGTCAATTTTTGTATCTACGTAAGATACTAAAAGAAAAGTATTGCATACACCTTGTATGTATTCTAAGCTACAAATTTTCCCTTCAAGTACTTCCCTCCCCTTTTATACTTTACGTGATGTATGTTCAAATGTCCCAAAATTTTTTTGAAAATTTCCTATTTTGTGTGTGCAATGTACACAGTTGAAAAATAAATATTAAGGTATGAAACTGATTAAACAGAAACACTCGTGACAAATGTACGTATATAAACTGAATACTCAAACTATTGCATAATACGTTGAATATTTAACATCGATAAATAGCTCACTGATAACGGTACTAATAATTTAAAAAAATCTAAAAATCACACATTTTAAAGTATAAGTGACAAAAAATAGAACGATCTTTTACGAAGTAAAAGTCGTACGATAATTTCAAGCATCGAACAGTCGAACACTGTGTTTTATCTAAACGCTGTAGAAAATGAACGGCCGGGAACGTTGAGACGAATCGAAGAAAAAGAGTCGGTGACTCGCGATAAAAGCTCGTACGAGGGAAATATTCTAGATACATTATGAAATTCTTACGTGGCAACGGCTGGAATCCAGGCATATCTAATAAGGAGTCCATAGCGCCTATTAAAGGCCTCTTTCGTGGCTTCGATTTCCACATTCCATCTTCGAAGTACTCCTCGTCCCACAACTCTTTAGGCCGGCCAGCTAAGTTTCCAGGCAACTTGTTTTCCGAAGATAAGTGACTGCAGCGCAGCACTTGTTTCTGTCTCATCCCTGGTATTACGTCTCCCTGCACCATTAATTGGTGCATAAATTTCTTTCGCCATTTATTCGACAGAGAGCTCACCTGCGCCGTTTTTCACCGTTTAGCGACTTGAGCGATAACGCGCGGAGAAAAATTTACAGAAACTTTTACACGTCAGTTGCTTTTCACGAAAATATAGAATGGAATATAGACTCTGAAAATTCGAATTTCAGTGAATTGGAAAATTTCTACTCGTACTCTGCAACTAAATTTTATTGGAAATTTGTAATATTCATTTATGCTAATTAATAGATAAAATAAAATAGATTAGGGCAAGTCTCTGAAATAAACTGAAATTTCTGTGCTTTCAAATTGACTTCCTTGAAAAATTAATTTTTTAGCAAAACGATATTCTCGCAT
This sequence comes from Habropoda laboriosa, assembly GCF_001263275.1. NCBI lineage: Eukaryota > Metazoa > Arthropoda > Insecta > Hymenoptera > Apidae > Habropoda > Habropoda laboriosa. The sequence continues at coordinate 652,080 of NW_017100265.1, read as the reverse complement.
AAAATTGACAACGTTTGTAACATGTATGAACAAAACTGGCTTCGTAGTGAGATGAAAATTTGAAGAGAAAAAATAAAATGTTGCTTTACAACAATTTGTCAAATTTAGAGGAAAATTATGTTGTAGAAATGCGAATGTTATTTCGTTCGAAACACTTTTCAGCTCGAAAGAGAATGCAAACTCGTACGATATAGTGTTTCAGTGATAAGTATATAGTACATGATTCCTCATTTTCTCAAGACGTCACGATCTTAATTAGAAATAGATTTATCGTTCGTACGGTAATTACGATCGACCGATTAGGTCTTTAAACACGAACAATCGAACCCACTAACGATCGATTCGACATCGTTCGTCGCGACGTTCGTTTATAACATATTCATCAGTTACGAAGATTTAATGACGTGATAATGATCCTGTTTCACAACAGTAACGAAACTAAGTAAGCTAAGAGTAGAGTGATAATAAGCAGTAACGTTCGATTTCTGAAATTCTTTTTTCAATTTTCGTTTAGTGTCGTTATTAATTCGCTTATTTTATTTTACTCTCGATGTCTACCAATCGATGATTTTATGATCCTTGACATTCAAACACTGACAGATCAAATATTTTATCATCCACAATTTTCAAAGTTTATGAAATTAAATTCTTGACATACAGTATATTCTCCACAACTGTCAGACCGCAAGGAAGCTAAACCGGACACTCGTAGAGTCAGGGACTACGTTTTCGAGCCTCGCGCACGCCTTTGTAGTTTGCCGAACGTAGACAAGGACAGCGAATAAAAGATAAGCATGAAACGTGGGTCGAGGAAACCAAGCGTTTTAAATATCAACTTTTTTAATTTTACGTTTTTTTATCCCGAAACTTTTCTTAACATGTTGGTGAGATTTTTCTGATGAAAATGACATAAAACACGACATAATTTGAACAACATTTACTTATTAACACGTTCACTGTCACGCCAGATTTACAGGTTGCTGCCAGGCGGCCACAAGAAAATACATTTTAAGCATAGGATTATAGTATTATGCTTTATAATTTTTTTTTTTTTCAATTGAAAATAATGTCTAGCTAGCTATGACGTTCAAAATTTTTAGTTGTCAACATGTATTTTATTTTAATTATTCTAAACATTTGAGGCATTCCAGTCACTGATGACCACCATGGCCATATCCAGGAAACAATCTAACGTTAAAACTTATTGAGTGATTAATTTAATTTCATAATATATCGCTTTAGCGAGCCACCGTTTGCTTGCCAATTGTTTATCACAAAGAGATAAGCTATTCGACAAGTCTGAAGAACAACGATGACTAAAATTCAAATGTTTATTTCTCTAAACCTTCAAAATAATTTCGAAATATTTTATTCGAAGAGGAGTATTCCAAGTCAGTATCGATAACTGAAGAAATTATTTGATTGTATTTAAAAGAACCGAAAAGAGGAACTAACTACTTAACATGCAACTCATGCAAATTCCTTGGATGGTAAATTATTAGTAAACAAAATAGGAAGTCATAAAATAAATTCAATATCAGAGAAAAAATATGAAAAATTTCAAATTAATTTCAATTGCTCAAAGTCATTTCAATATCCTATTCGACAAGTCTGAAGAACAACGATGACTAAAATTCAAATGTTTATTTCCCTAAACCTTCAAAATAATTTCGAAATATTTTATTCGAAGCGGAGTATTCCAAGTCAGTATCGATAATTGAAGAAATTATTTGATTGTATTTAAAAGAACCGAAAGGAAAATATTCAATGTCTTATATTAAACGTCTAGCAAGTACCAGTATTTGGTAAAATGATTTATGTTTGTTATAAAAGGAAAATTTCTAATAGGTATATTTAAAATGAATTGTTATCCAGTCTAAAGTATTGAACTGACTAAAATTCAAATGTTTATTTCCCTAAACCTTCAAAATAATTTCGAAATATTTTATACGAAGCGGAGTATTCCAAGTGAGTATCGCTAATTGAAGAAATTATATTATTGTATTTAAAAGAACCGAAAGGAAAATATTCAATGTCTTATATTAAACGTCTAGCAAGTACCAGTATTTGGTAAAATGATTTATGTTTGTTATAAAAGGAAAATTTCCAATATGTATATTTAAAATGAATTGTTATCCAGTCTATAGTATTGAAATGACTAAAATACAAATTTTAATTTCCCTAAACCTTCAAAATAATTTCGAAATATTTTATTCGAAGCGGAGTAATCCAAGTACCGCTAATTGAAGAAATTATTTGATTGTATTTAAAAGAACCGAAAGCAGAATATTTAAAGTCTGATATTAAATGTCTAGCAAGCACCAGTAATAATATAAATGATTCACATTTGTTATAAAAGGAAAATTTCTAATATGTATATTTAAAATGAATTGTTATCCAGTCTATAGTATTGAAATGACTAAAATACAAATGTTTATTTCCCTAAACCTCAAAATAATTTCGAAATATTTTATTCGAAGCGGAGTAATCCAAGTACCGCTAATTGAAGAAATTATTTGATTGTATTTAAAAGAACCGAAAGCAGAATATTTAAAGTCTGATATTAAATGTCTAGCAAGCACCAGTAATAATATAAATGATTCACATTTGTTATAAAAGGAAAATTTCGAATATGTATATTTAAAATGAATTGTTATCCAGTCTATAGTATTGAAATGACTAAAATACAAATGTTTATTTCCCTAAACCTCAAAATAATTTCGAAATATTTTATTCGAAGCGGAGTAATCCAAGTACCGCTAATTGAAGAAATTATTTGATTGTATTTAAAAGAACCGAAAGCAGAATATTTAAAGTCTGATATTAAATGTCTAGCAAGCACCAGTCATGCAAATTCGTTGGATGGTAAATTATTAGTAAACAAAATAGCAAGTCATAAAATAAATTCAATATCAGAGAAAATATATGAAAAATTTCAAATTAATTTCAATTGCTCAAAGTCATTTCAATATCCTATTCGACAAGTCTGAAGAACAACGATGACTAAAATTCAAATGTTTATTTCCCTAAACCTTCAAAATAATTTCGAAATATTTTATTCGAAGCGGAGTATTCCAAGTCAGTATCGATAATTGAAGAAATTATTTGATTGTATTTAAAAGAACCGAAAGGAGAATATTTAAAGTCTGATATTAAATGTCTAGCAAGTACCAGTAATTGGTAAAATGATTTATATTTGTTTTAAAAGGAAAATTTCTAATAGGTATTAGTTAAAATGAATTGTTATTCAGTCTATTGTATTGAAATTCTAATTGATTCTAATGTATACAAGTGTTACAAGAAGGCTGAGTGTGTACAGGGTGGACATAGGCTAGCTAGTAGCCCCCGACCACTCTATTCACATCTCAGAACCTTCAGGTCAAAATACGCCGCGAAGTGTCTATGGCCCAGTATAAAGGGTGAATAAGTTGGCGGGACATCGGAGGGTCCTTATATACCTGCGGTACCCTCTCCCCAAAGTCATTAGCAAAATCGTCGGTTAGGTCAGGCGGGAAATTTTCGCGGGAAATTTTCGCGGGAGATTTCCGCGGGAGATTTCCGTTATCGTAACACGGTATAATTTATCAATTTTCACAATTTTGTTATAAATTTATACTTCCGACAATTTGTTATAACATTGCATATAACAATTTATACGTTTTTACAATATTCTTCAATGGAAACATAGGTTTTAGCGTTCTCGTTACTTACTCGTGGTTAAATTAATTTCGTAGGGATTAAAAATCAGGTTGACCTGTGGTCGTAGATTAAAAATAACCATAGTACAGCTAAATTTATCGTGTTAAATAATTCTTTTTACACGAATCAAAAATGTATTCAATGTTTGTTTGTTATAATATCGTGAAATGAATTATATTACACATTTTCTCTATTCACACTGAATTTAAAGACTATAACGATTGAAAATCAAGTTGACCTGTGGTCATTTATCAAGAATAATCATAATAAAGCTGAAATTATTGTGTTAAATAATTTTTTTAATACGAATTAGGAATTTATTCAACGTTTGCTTGTTACAATACCATGAAATAAATTATATTATACGTTTTCTATATTTACACTAAATTTATCGTTCTATTTACATGTCATAACAATTATAACTACACGTTATGCTGCGTCCGTTTGTTTTTTCTGTGCAGTTCAACCTAATTTACTTAAATTTACGTTGCGAGACAGTATAATATTTACAATTCTACCTGAATTTTTGAAATTCAGAAAAACACAGGTAAACGATATTGCATAGTAAAGTTAAAATTATTGTTTTAAATAATTCCTTTTATAGGAAATAAAAATTTATTCAACGTTTGCTTGTTATAATATCGTGAAATGAATTATATTACACATTTTCTCTATTCACACTGAATTTAAAGATTATAACGATTAAAAATCAAGTTGACCTGTGTTCATTTATCAAGAATAATCATAATAAAGCTGAAATTATTGTGTTAAATAATTTTTTTAATACGAATTAGGAATTTATTCAACGTTTGCTTGTTACAATATCATGAAATAAATTATATTATACATTTTCTGTATTTACACTAAATTTATCGTTCTATTTACATGTCATAACAATTATAACTACACGTTATGCTGCGTCCGTTTGTTTTTTCTGTGCAGTTCAACCTAATTTACTTAAATTTACGTTGCGAGACAGTATAATATTTACAATTCTGCCTGAATTTTTGAAATTCAGAAAAATACAGGTAAACTTCCATTGCATTTAAACGATATTCTCCACCAAACTGGACAAAGTACAGTAACACTTGTACTGTGACTAGTGGAATCGAACCTACATTTTACTGACACTTGTGGAATCGACGGTACATTTTGTTTTTTTACGGGGATGTAGGCCTACCCTACAATTTACCGGTGTCAGTAACATTTAACGATATTCTCCACCAAACTGGACAAAGTACAGTAACACTTGTACTGTCACTAGTGGAATCGAACCTACATTTTACTGACACTTGTGGAATCGACGGTACATTTTGTTTTTTTACGTGGATGTAGGCCTACCCTACATTTTACCGGTGTCAGTAACATTTTACTGTCACTAGTGGAATCGAGCCTACAGTTTACTGACACTTGTGGAATCGACCCTACATTTTTTTTTTT
>NW_017100265.1:609452-646781 GCF_001263275.1 Habropoda laboriosa | reverse complement strand
TTAAAGAAATTATATTTGTCGAGCTGTGAAATCTCGTAAAGGAAACCGACTGGTGTAGCGTTACACGCTTGACTGACTGCGAGCGAGATAACATGGGCGCAGCAATGACGCAGACCTAGGCGTAGGACCATCTATACTGTCACTTGTAGAATCCAAACTTACTGACTCTTGTAGAAAATTTACTGTACTCCTTTGAAAAATAGAGAAAAAAAGATTCTTTCTCTTTATCCTGTTTTCTTCACAAATATCATACAATAACATACAGAATATGAAAATTGTCGAATTGAATGTAAGTTATTTAATTACTTCCTGTAATAAAAGCTTTCAAATCCTAATTTGCATAATCTTGAACAATGAAACATGCAAACACCATAGTCTTTTCAATCTCATTTCTCGAAGAATATTCATACTATTAGTATTCATTTGTAAAACACGTATTTTTCCAAAATATAAATAATCTGAAAATTTTTCAACGATCTAAGGACTAGTAGAATTATATTCAGCATAATATCTGCAAAGATAATCAGTTCCATTCTTCTACCTGCTAACTATAAATATCTCCACGAAATTGCAAATAAAATGAAAGTAAAAAAAAAAGTACATCTTATGTCATTGAATTTACAGGAGAATTTCGCGTGCTCGACGAACATCACCTAGCATCGCTATTTATAGCTAGAATAATTGGCACTGGTAATAAATAACGATTAAGAAAATCATCTCTCGGATATCTAAACAGATTATGAAACTCGACTCGATATTTCCGCGATTGCAAGAAGAGAAAGAGGAAGTTCTATCCTTTTTCTTTTTCATACTTTTGTTCTTGAAACGCCAACTATTTTCCCAGCGTCTAAGAACGGTAATTTCCGCGCGGTAAGCCGCTTCCCCGTCGTCATTTCGATCTTATCTCTATCGATTATCGACGATTACATACTCTCGTCGTTAAACATGAACAAGATATCTCGCGCCCACATCCGGACAGCCACCCTATGCTAATTCGGTGCTTGACGTTGCTTGAACTGCCGTTAGAGAAGATCCCCGACGTTCTGGACGATTAAAAACCGCTTACGCGTTTATAAGCTGATATATGGCGTGGCTCTAAACTAGTTTTTCCGATCAATGGAAAATGTATAGTTGGTTTCATCCACTTTGAAGGATCGAGAATGTTGGACGAAGAGATCACTTCACATCGTACGTGGAAATTTTGCAAAGTCTAACCCCCTTAAATTTGCATATTTCTTAATTTAAAAGGACTACTGGACGAAGAATTCACTTTACTTCGTACGTGAAAATTTTGCAAAATCTAATCCCCTTAAATTTGCATATTTCTTAATTTAAAAGGATTATTGGACGAAGAATTCACTTCGTACTTGAAAATTTTGCAAAGTCTAATCCCTTTAAATTAGCATATTTCTTAATTTAAAAGGATTATTGCACAAAGGATTCACTTCACTTAGTACGTGAAAATTTTGCAAAGTCTAATCGCTTTAAACTTGAAATATGCAAATTTGAAAGGTGTGTTTAGAATTTCATGTGAAAACTAAAATTTAACTCGGGTAAAAAATGAGGTATTAAAATGTACCTACTATGTGAGAAACCGAAAATTCGTTTGCTAAAAACAAAATGAAAATTTACACGTGTAAGTTTGAAATTTAAAAATCCTAAATTTTGGATTTAAATTGAAGATTCAATATTTATTGCTTAATTTCAATGCAAGTAACGATATTGAGAGTTTAAATTACAAACTTTCGTGTTCGAAAGCTTATGGTCCAAGTTTCTTCAAATTACAAATTTTCTTATTTTAATAAATTGAATTTTCTACAAATCAAAATTCGTGAAGCTTGCGTATGCAACATTTTCACGCAGAATTCTCCAAACAATCGATCTACGTAAAAATAAAATGCAATTTCATTTGATGAAATGCATTTGCAATGTTTCTTTCATGTACCATTGCACTTACGAAAAAAGTGAAGCTGTAAGAAAGTATTTAAATCTCTCTACCATTCTATTCTTTCCTATCTTTAACCAAACTCGAGATATAACCCTTTCCAATTTTGTCACACATCCTGTATAAAAATTCTGAAGTCTAAATTCCATTCTATTTACAACGAAAACATTTCTACGATTAAATTTTGCTGCATCACTCGACAAATATAATTGCAATAACATCTGATTCATTACCTCCTGAAAGCTAATTAGCTCACCTGTTTAAACACATCGAGTACATTTTCCTCCAAAGTAGTCGTGGTCTTTTTCGTTAAAAGATAATTTGCTGCTTCGAAGTTATATTTATACCTTCGAAATATGAATCTGTCGTCTAAACAAATTTGTGTCGGTATTCTAGACGGACAAGGGTTACAAGCTTGTGCAGCTGACTTTAATGTGGTTATCTGATAGTGCGTGGTCGATGCTTTTGTACGTTCTTCCTGAAAATATATGAAAATATATAAAGTAGGTACTAAAACTTCAAATTTACAACAATATGCAAAATTTTAGAATGTTCATACGAGAATAAAAGAAAAAGTAAGGAATACTTACCTTTTTATGACATACTCTGAAATAAATGTTTATTTTAAAGTGACTTTAAAGAAATGATTTGAAGCATTAAAATGTGTCCATAGAAAAATCTCAGGAACAAAGTGTATTTTGTTTGTTGTAATATCAAAAAGTACAATTTTTATTCGATATCTGAAAGAAATTCTTTCACGTTATAATTTTCTGAATATTAGCAAATATTTTTTATTAGTTTAGGAGGTCTCTTATTATTCAGATATTCGAGTATTCGAATACTCAAGATTACAAGATAGTAAAAGCCCCAATCTATTTAAATCTAAATCTAATTCAATCTGAATTTTTAATTTAATTTAATTGAAGTAATTAGAACAGAAACTGGTTCGGATATCCATAAATTTGAGCAACAGTAAGAGCCCTAATCGATTTAAATCTATATCTAATCTAATCTCAATTTTTAATTTAACTTAATTGAACTAATTAAATCTAAAACTGATTCAAAAATCCATAAATCCGAGCAGCAGTAACAGTTTAAGTCTAAATTTAATCGAATCTTAATATTTTTAACTTAATTTAATTTAAGTATTTAAATCTGAAGCTATCTAATAAACATTTCATTGCGTTTTAAAATTTCCATTGCAAAAATAATCGATCTCCACTCAACTCAACATTTTTCATCTCTTCACCCGTTGCCCTATAACAACGAGTCAGACTCGTGCCACAGATTTTCGTCAAGATCTGACAAAAACGGTGATACCGGTAACAAAAATGAATCTGAATTCCAATTTTCGACAAAATTTATAAACTGAAGATTGCCAAATTTAATTAAGCCATAATACGTTAGCTTTCCTTACTTAACCCTTTCGCTACGGCAGATTATCCCCAAGATCCTTAGTTTCGGCGTTTAAAAATTTTCAAATTTAACATTTTCAAATTTCCATTATTGAATTAAAGTGAGAGTTCCCAAAGGATTGAATTTTAAACTTAAATTTAAATTTAATTTAAAATTGAAGTGCCAGAGAATTTTCAAAGCGCCTATAGGCGCCAATAGCAGTGAAAGGGTTAATACAGTACTAAAAAAGTAAACAGCTGACTCCTAGATGCATCGTCAGAAAAAGAAACCATACGTCAAAGTGTTAAAGAGTGCTTCCAGTAAGAAAAAGAAAAAAATCCAAATTTTATCTCTCATTGAACATGAAAAGATGTTCGCCAGGATAATTTGGGCTGCCTAGCATTATACACGTCGATGGAATGAGGTACGAAGGGGTAATATTTACATCGGCTAACCCTTATACCCCCAGCGAACATCTGGTCACGAACCGATGATGGATAGAACTGGGTCTTGAACCTGATCGTGCCTGTTGGACCTTCTGTGTACGTTTATACCCGGTGCCACGCACGAACAGGTCTGAATTTCTCATTCTTTTAAACGATTTCTTAACGCTCCTGGGGTTGCCGCGAAATGCTAGATCACTTTTGCATTCGGCCATTGCCCGTTGATTAATTCCAGATAGGAGAAAATGTTTCGTTCGTTTACACAGATAATGTATACGTAGTACGTGAAATAGTTGGTAAAAACGAACAAGTTATGTTGATTTTGTTCGAGTAATAAATTGAAAAATTTACTCGACCGAACGGCAATTTTCGATTCAGAGGATAATAATTTATTGCTTATAAATGATCGTTTATTGATTTTATATGTAGGACACTAGGGAATGGAATAAAAAACGTTTGTATTAGATTGGTATAGCGATAGAAATGTAATATATGGAAGGTATTTGGAATACTTTGTTGCAAATGTTGCATTTTGATTTTACGTTATTTGATAAGTTACGTAAAATCTTGAGTAAAGTAAAAGCGATATCATATCGTCAGTTACGAAGGAGCAAACTGGTTTATTTGAATCAATTACGTTTCTTCAGGGGTGGTTTCCTCGATTTAACGATCTTTACGAAACGAAACCATAGATTCATAATAACCGAGCCTGTTTTGCGTTCGAAAATTACACAAAGCCCATTTTCCTTGTCAAACCGCAGTTCTGACTATGTATAACTAATCACAGAAACTGAAATTGAAGCTTAATGTTATCAATGACTTTAGCTATGTATACTGTTCACTGCCTGAATCACTTTTGCTTTCGTCTAAACCAAATTTTTCGCTTTCTTTTTTATTTATAATTAAGTAAAGTATTTACAATTGTAGCAGAATGAACAAGAAGCAATTTTTATGGCGACGATTGACGTTCTCTTTCTGTCTAATTAACTAAGTAATTGTTTAGTAATGAAGATATACTAGATTTAGAAAATTTATAATCTCTATATTTATTAATCCTACGACTCGAGAATTTATAATTCAACAATCATCCATCCAATATTTCAAGTATGCACAAATATGTTTAATTTATTCCTGTATACATCTCCAATTCAATACATTTTCGAATTTCCATATTTCCAAGAAAGAGCACATAAACTTTCGTCTATCAGATGCGTATCAAAAGAAGATTTAATAAACCTCTGGTTAATTGAACACACGGTCAAGCACTCCGTATCTTCAGCCCATTAACGTCAACCTATATACTCCGCTACCATCTCGAAGCCATAATTTTTCATATTTTCACCTTCAACTGCACCTTACACCAAACACACAGATCGCATGCACGAAGAATGTACTCTCTGATTTACTCAACAATTCGATTTCATGGAAGCTGCACGTCAGAGGAAAGCAAGAAAGAAAAAAGAAATCACAGCACACACCACCAATTACAGTAACGTCCCCGAAAGAAAACCACATGACGTAGAACCAGAAGCGAGGAGCAATAAATCGCGATACAGACGATTTAAATGGACGATCGTTCACCGTTACGGCCGAGAGAACGGCCTCGAGGGAACGCCATCGTAACTCGGAATTAGGATGCCACCTTTCTGCTTTCCCATTTAAAGTATCGTCCCGGAAATCCAGGCAGAAGCGCGTTGCTCGTGGCCGTTCGTGCAAGCAGAAGAAGAGCCGGTGTATTTATAGGAATTTCTCGCGATAGGTCTCGAACACCATGCTGCACACAAACTAATAAATACAGGCTCGCACCTTTGAAAATATAACACCGGATATAACTTATACACCTCGTATTTCATTAACGTTTGTCGAGTTTTTTTTTTTCATTTTGTCGTGACGTGCGCCATATCGAGATTATCAGTCTCGTTTGTTAATTCTCTTATTGGTAAAATATTGAGTTCGTAGGTAGACGAGTACGTGTGTGATACGCGAAATTTGTTTATTGAGCTTTTAATTGTTCTAAGGAAATATGGAATTTTAGTTTACGATATGAGTACCTACTCGCGTTTGAAAGTTGTAGGGACTAACTTAGAAGTTTCGAACATCACTGTCTGAGTTTTAAATTTCGAGACTACTTCGAGTATCAGACTGATATTTTCAAAATTTTTAGCTAATAATATTGTCACTTCAATCGCAAGGTTTGCCGAATCTTACTTAATCCCAATTCAAATCACATAGAAAGTTCACAATTTTTCAGACTCTGGACCTAGAATTCTTGCAACTCTCTATTTGCACCACTCAACGCTCTCAGAATTCTCAATCATTCTCCAATATTAAAAAATACTTCAATCCCTACTCTCTGTATTCACCAAAATTTCAAAATTTTCAGTTAACGTTGTCACTTCAAACGCAAAGTTTTCCATATCTTATTTAATCCCAATTCAAATGTGGTGTAACTCTCTACATCACTCAACGCTCTCAGAGCTCTCAATTATTCTCCACCGTTAAAAAAATACTTCAATCCCAGCTCTCTTTATTCGTCGAAACTTTTCAGCTTCTCACATCAGGTTTCCGCCCATCCAATGTCTCTCACGGAGAAATCCGCAGGTAATCAACACCTCGACCGTCTATACATACACATATCCATACAATTCCATCCACAGATTCCGCGCGACGGGTCTTAAAAAGGGATAACCCGGCATCCTGAAGGATTTTCCGCGTGAGTAGCGTGCAAGAAGCACGACCGACGAAATCTCGAGCACTTAATCTCGCAGCGGCCTTTCCTCCTGGTCATCGTGGTCCATCCAGCTTTATGCAAATGTAAGATGCGGCGACGGGGTTGTAGGGAGGGGCACGAAGATGCCTCTTATGCGACGCGCGGCCTCGCATTATGTGCACCATCCGGACGGAGATGGTGGTTACGTTTCTTCTCTCGCACCCCATAAATTACCGGGCGTACACCATTTAATGGGCCGGTGCCTGTGCCGGGGCCAAGTCCCTTTGCTACCTTAACGCCATATCGCGTGTTTAGCGCCGCGGGGCACTCACGAGCGGAAAATACGCCCGGCGACGACGCGAACACCGACGACTTTATTTTATTCAGCCTTGCCCGGTACGCTGATAAGAACGAATATATACCGAGACTGTGCACGATTCGAATACTGCAGCCTTGGCAGTGTGTGTAACTATGGGCGGTTTCGATGATTGTTTGTTCAATAATAAACGGGTAGTCTTGTAATTAAAATTGTAAGACGGAAACGGAGAGGAGAGGAGGTTTGTAAAGTGTTGAATAAAAAGGTTGAGATGAGAAATATTGTGGAGGTGAAGTATTAGAGTGTCGAGTAAGTCCTCGCTTTTTGAATGCTCTGATAAGAACGAATATGCAGGGTGAGCCACGTAAAACAGGCCACCTAATTATTTTCTCTAGCTATGGAGGTACGATGGATGGAAGAAAAATTTTTTAATTTTATTGCCTTGGTATTCTTTAAAATCTGTTAAAGTAATGAAAGTGAAATATTTTAAAGAGCAATGTTTCTTGTTAATTTATTTATAACTTTTAATAGTACTGGAATATTTTTATTTATAGTTACCTAAGTGAATTTAAAGTCTGAGAATGAATTGGGGTTGAATTTTGTTTATAATACGATAATTTCAAGTTATTAAACTCCGAATATTCATATGATCAATATCATTCACGTCCTATAGATTTAATTGAAAAATAAGTATCTATAATTTCGTCAATTTTTATTCCTTCCCATTGCACATTATTGTAGTATAATACAGCTTAGGTGTTACTGAAAAAGTACAATTCAAAGAAATCACCAGTGTCTTTCACAATTTCTGATTAAATACATATTAAAAAAGTATAAATATTTATACAATATCTGAAGCTTCGTTAAAACTAACATCGTAACTTTTTAACGTTAAAATACCCACGAGTATAACGAGACCAATAAAAATATAAACAAATAATTTACGAACATCGAAAAAGTGACCTAACACCTTCCCTTTCATATTTTAATAATTTTATATTTATCTTCGTCACAAAGAAATTTAAAGCGCCTCTAAATGAATGTACGCATAAACGATATAACGCCATCCATTCTCACGAGCACCATAAAATATCGAGTAGAAAGTCTCGAATAAGAATCACGAAAGAACCAAGTCCCACGGGTAAACAGGGGTGTACCACGATTTCCTTGCCACTGTCTTCGGTGCCGTGACATCCGAAGCCAATAAATCGAGCGGTCTAGCGAGTAATTTGCATGAAGCTAAACTTTAAAAATCTCCACACAGCTGTCTTGGCGTGCGTAGTAGCAAATTGTGGAAGATTTTCCCATAGCCACCTAAAACACGAAGACCCCCAGCGAAGAAGAGCAGCGACTGCCGTGAAAATTTTGTCCAGCTGTCGCGACGGAACCTGTCCGTCCAATACTTTCCAGGCGAATCTCTCTTGTTGCAAGGTGCTGAAGGGGTTGTTCCAGGTTTCACGGAGGATGCTCGAAAATTTAACATCCCGAGTATTTCAAGATTCCCGAGAAACTGGCGAACACACAGAAAATTTGGGGAATTCTATGCAAAAATTTGGTAAATGTTTGAGAGTAAAGTGGATCGTTATTTTCGTCAGGACTGTTATTTTCTTAAGCGTCAATGTGAAATGAAGTGTGAAATTGATTATAAACCGAATAAAATTGAAATTAAATTGAGACTTAAAATTGATGAAGAAATTGATTATCATAAATAAACTCTAGTTTGTTAAATTACAATGGTAAATACACAATGGTATTTATTACATTCAAAGAACAGAAAATTAAGAATAAGATAAAATGTAAAACATTTCTAAATTTACCTACAGTTACCATAAGAAACAACAGAAAACGAAACCATCCGAGATCTCTCGAAGGCTCCACAAAAACAGTCGTCCAAATTCCGCCTGGAAACACTGACCCAGGGACTACCTCAGTGTGCAAGACGAAAAACCTTCTAAACTCGGTCAACTTAGCTAAAAGAGCTCGTGCAAGTTTAAGAGATCCCGAGAGAACCGTGAAAACTACTGTCCAACAATTCTCAACACTTTTCCTTGTTCTTTCGGACAACACTTTGCCCATTTGGTTAGCTCCCTCTTCCCACGGTGGCGCGTTTCTATCAGCTCGAACCGGTCAGCAGATGACATCCAGCACGCACACAGCGTCGCGACGCGTATACGTCGCGTGCACAAACGCGTCCAGGCGCCTCAGCATCTCCAGAGAGCTGCGCTCCACCACCTGCAGCTCGATTCCAGTGGGTCAACCTCGCAGGGGGTCTTTCTTGAGAAGGGTTGCAGGAGGACGACGACGAAGGGGGCGAGGAACAATGGCTAGACAAGGAATTAAGGGAGAAGAAAAGCGACTCTTAGCGAAGTTCGTGTCCTTCGTGAAACGCGTGCGTGGCGGAGAACGAAGTGACCATCGTGCGAGATCCTGTGTGTCTTTCAGATATTTTCCTCTCCTTGTGTCGGATCTCTCGAGCGAGAAAAGGGTCACTGTTTCCTTTATTCCGAGCAGCTACTTGATTATAACGAAAGGACTAACGTTATTAAAATTTTTATTTAAATTTGACAAATGAAATATTATTGTGGCAGAGTGGTGCAGTTAAATTTAGAATTTAAATAAATATGTAACGTAGTCATTTTTATATTTTTAAATTTACTTTTAATAATTCATAGGATTTTAATTCGTGTTGAAAAATTGTTCGAGAAATTTCTTGGTTCACAGTGGATGTCAGACGTTTATTCGAAAGCTAAACATGATTTGATTGTACCTTCTTCTTGTCAATTAATGGTACCAATGGTAATAAGAAAGCACCGTATGTTCTTCAAGATTGTAAATAAACTATCTTCAACGTTCAACAAAATTCTACCTTTCGTTTGAAGATATGTTCAAATAAGTGGACAATTAAAACAGTGAAAAGAAGGCATTACTTCAAGTACCTACTAAATAATTTTCTAGTTGTTCATACTTAGCACGTACAACGAGTGTTCAATGAAAATACCAAATATGCACTACATTCTACATCAGATAAAAGAAATTTCAATTTCGTCTACTTACAGTTTCTCACAAAAACAACTATTCAACACAACAATAAAGAAAATAATTTTCACTATCCACGTCTCGAAACTAATTTATTCCACCGGTGTTTCATTACTCTCTCAGCTCATCCAATAAAAATCAGCCGGTAAAAGTACCCGCGTTATAAATCAGCCTCGTATTAAAAACTCGACACGACACTCTTTACTACCAAATATGAATACTTGAAATCCTCATGGTTTAAGTATTCTCGGAAAATTCCCCGCCGATTCCTCGAACCGTACGAACCAATGGGACTCGTTTAATGTTAGCTTTGACCTGCTTGTCAGAAAGTGGTCGCTGCATATTTATGAATAATTCAGCCGAGGCACGGTATCGGCGTACGCACGGGGAAACAAATTAATGGCATAAACGTAGCTCGCGCACGTTGTACTCTTCATTCCGGAACGTCAAACGCCCTGCATATGCATCGACGTTACGATGCGCAGGTGCAATTGCACACGCGAGGCAGAAATCTCTGATCTGAATATCAAAGATGCCGACGCACCGTGATCCTCTCTGGCTTCGCTAAACGTTTTTATCTGGACAAGAGGCATTAAGAAAAATCCGCCGTGTGGTAAGTGTACGGGGCACCGCTGTCAACGTGCATGTCAACGATTTTTACATTTGGTAATTGCGGTTTCCTTTTTAGCGGCGTTTTCAGCAGAAACGCTTCGCTGGCAATTAGTCGTTAAGCGTCGAACGCAGGAGAGAGAAAAGGAGACGCATCGGCTGACTTAATTTTCCGTTCGTTATTAATACCCTCTCTGCCTAAATAGCTTCTTCGTTCTGCGTCGAAGTACCTCTTCCTCTATGATGGACACTTGACGTGATGGATACTTGAGAAGTAATTATCTCTTTGCCGTGAGATTTCACTTTTCACGATTAATGACGATATGTAGGTTTACAGGGTACGTGCACAGGAATTGATAATCATTTTCTTCGTCACTTCGATACTGTTTCGAGCCTCTTATTTCTTCGCTTCTCGTGCAATTCTGGTAATGAATTATTTTGCAGTTTCATTTGCATATTAACGAACCGAATTATCTACACGATGCCTCTTAACAATTTTCCTATATTAGAATTTCCTCTATTCGTCAATAAATTTCACACTCCTCTCACAAAAAAGAAAACTGTCCAATTACTTCTTGAAAACGCTTACCGAACAAAAGTGTATCTCCTCGTCGCAAGCTGACAGAAAATTCACATCGATCTTCCAGCTTCGCGAAAATATCAAAAATCCGTAAAAACTTGTTCACCAATGGCAAAAAAAAAAAAAAAAAAAAAAAAAAAAAAAAAAAAAAAAAAAGAGAAAATAATAATTAAGGCTACAACGCGTCTGGACGTCGAAGTCGAGGACAAGTAGATGGTGCAGAGGCGCCATTAATCGTGGCACACGAGGAATCGAGAAAAAATCCACGTACACAGACACGCGAGGCATTAGCAACGCGTTCGTAGGAACAGGTTGTTCCGCTCGCGATTCAGAATCTTGCGGCGTAATACAGATATTGAGTTCACGCGTAGCGGGCGCGGATGGAAAAATCGGGTGGAAAGAAACGCTGGCTAATGAATTAGTGCTGTCGGTATCGTAACGGTCGTGCCTACGTGCGACAAATTATGCTGATCGTATCGTAAAATTCTATGGAAACGGCTAAATGCTTATTAGAGCCACATACGCGGGCGTAGGTGCAATATATCACCAAGTGAACCGTGACGACATTTATGTTTTCATACTTCTAACGATCAAAGTCATCATTTTTACGGTTTTACGGTGGCATTCTTGCGGGCAACTGGGTCAACGGGCAGCGAAACAAAGTGTCGCCTGCTGTGCCCCCCCTGTTTCGACGGTCCTGCGGGTCAATTAACGTTTCCAGCTAATTACACGGCGAGTGATATTAACGAGGGCTTGCCTTGTTAAATTGTCGATCGCTGATAATGAAATTGTTACGAGAACGTAATGATGCAGGGAATTAAGGTAATTTCGAGACTTCGGTGGGCGTAGTGCGATAGAAACGAAATGATTCAACGAAAGAAATGATGGGGATTGATTTGGTGCTTTGTAATTAGGTATTACGCTAAAAATAGATTTTGTTTTAAGTAGGTATTAGGAAATGTAAATGTCCTAGTTTATTACTACTCCATTGTGAAGTTTATTGTACAAACAGTTTAGACCTCTTTTTATTTAATTTTTCTACGTAATTTGCAGATTCCATAAATGAACTATCTGATTCTTCAGACTTTTACACTCAACTCTTACTCCAATACCCTACCTACTTTTTATTCCAAAATCTCTCTACAAAGTTAATCACACAATTCTTCAACCTTCCCTACATAATCATCTGAAGCTACCTGTAACATCTCCCATTCCCCTCGCAACACCTGTTGATCCAGCTCAAAAATCGCAACACACCTAACGCTAATATCATCTAAACTGAAAACCACAGATACCAATTAACCCAAACGAACACCTGAAACAAAACTCTCCTCGTCCAAGAAACGACCTGTAGAGCTTAGACTGGCAAAGGACGAAAGAAGGGGGACAGAGTGTCGTCTGTACCGTGAACCGTGTTAAATCTAACCCCTGGAACAATCCAGTCTATCAGTCGCAGGACGTAAGTAAGTACGTGTGACACAATACAAGGAACAGCATCGATCTCCCTCCACTTTCGACACCCGTTACAACCGAGACATTAGATCGTACGTTAGACACGGCGATTGGCTCCCGTCGGACGCGAAGAGGTTGGGCCCAGGTGGGCCATCAGGTTCGCAGGGGGGATCCAGGATGCGATTGGCAGCAGGGAAAGCAACGGAGGAAGGGGGCAAGCTAGCTTGGCAGCCGTACTACGATCGTCGTATTGCATCGGCCGGTTCAACGAAAGAGGAGGATTGCTACTACGCCGTGCAACATGTTCGAATGGGGGGAGATCTCGCGGACAGATACGGGGAACGGTAGGCAACGCGAGACCCCGCGGTATTTGAGTCTCCGGGGGAAGCTTGTCAAATTCGAATCGATCTCGTGTGAGATCCTCCGGTGATAGAGGATGACTTCTGACCATGTGGTCGAACGAACGATTCCCTTGAACTCGAGATGAAGATAATAGGTGGTTCTCGGGTACAGTGGCAACTTCGTTTATAGGATGCAACTTCTGTTCCGTTGTCGCAGTACCGGTTTGATCGATGGGACAATCGAGGCGTCGTCTCGATGACACTTTAACGAGGGAACTTAAGCGGTGAAACTGGTATGTCGTAATAATAATGAATGAAGTTAGGGTTTCGTGAAATCCGACGCAATTGGACGACGATGATCGTGGTAAACACAGCGTATTAACTAGACTGTGTCAGTCAGACACGCGAAACGTGGCGTTACGTAAATGCAGCGAGTCGATAAGAAAGAAAGATACGTTCCAACGAAATCCCCGTGGAAGAATTTGCATCGTTGCCGGGTATCAATGAACCGGAACCGAAATGAATGAAACCCACGAGAAATGCAAATGAGTATTTCCTCCAGGAGCGGGAGGGCGAAATCGTAACCAAACCTTGACGCGATTCGATCGAACGTGCGGCAACTCCTAAAAACCCGTTGACAAGCCGTCGTCACGTCTCGTTAGACCGCTCGACGACGAACGGACATCGAGAATTCCAATCGTATCTGTTTACCGCGGTTAAGCCTCGAATCTCGGAAAACCTACAAATTACTTCCAATTAACGCAAGATGCGGCCGTGCAGATTCCAGCCGGAGTTGCCGGGAGAGAAGCTCGACGATCCTTGGACGCGTCACCCTCGAGGGCAACGAAAAGGCTCGGATTCACCGAATCGGTGCGTCCAGTTCGGTCCCCTGACCACAGCCAACTCGGTGTTCGCGCGAAAGAAGAGATTCGCCAGCGAGCACAAGGGGGCAACGCGTTCGAAAGGGGGGCGATCTCCACGAGTGACGTGGGGAGGGGGTTGCGAGAGCAGCAACCAGCGCGCAAGGAGGCTGGGGAAGGCAGAGGAGGGAGCCAGAGGAGGGGATCGAGGGGCAACGCGAGGAGCGAGCAACCACGCACGGCATCCTTCCTTCGGAGCCAAGTGAAGCGGCCGAACTGGTCCTGAAACACGGTGCAGTGCTCGAGCGGATCGTGGCGTGTCGGGTCCCCGGTTCCGGGGCCCGGCGTCTGCAGCCCTCAGTCGTTCGCCGATGCCCCGACGAGGAGGAGCACTGAGTTGTCCTAGGGCAAGGTCATCCCTCGGATGAGCCACCCTGCGAATCCGACCGATCGAGCCTCTCAGTTCTTCGCGTACAATCCCGCCGTTCCTTTCGTCTCGTGCTTCTGCTACGTTATTCTCGGGTCGCGTTCGTCGGGGTCGTATCGTAACAAACGGTGAGTCCTAGTTCGAGAGATACGTTTTCTGATCGTGTTCGTCGTTACCACCACGTATTCAAGTTTCACGGAACGTTCAGATAGGAAAGCTGGCCGGATAATCGAGGATACGCGGGATTTCCAACGATTACCGGCCAGGTCTATGATCACACGGATCGATAGGGGATCGAAGGGAGAAAAAGGAGCTCGAAGAAGATGGGATACCTTCCGGCGTGAGAGAGCTCGAGAGACGCTGGTCCGAGGGGATAACAGTGAACGGTCTTCGAACCAGCAACGTGACGTTTTAACTCCAGTGAACGGATGGACTGTTCTGAAGACGTTCGAATACACGATTCGATGACACCAGAAGAATGTTAATACAGAGAGCTACCAGAAATCGTTCCACCAGATGTCGTGGCACGTTTCGGTGTTTCCTCGGATAGAGATGGCCGGTGATCGTTCACCGACTGACAAGTTCGATTCGCAGCGGTCGTGTCTTGTGACGCGTGACGAGGATAAATCGCGTTTTCATCGTATCGGCAAAGTGGACGATTAGGCCTCGTACGCGCGCGCGAGCGAGACAGAGCAACGGAGCAATAGAGGCGGAGGGACAAGGACGGGGAGAGAAACTGCATCGGCCACGGCGAAAGAGCGAAGAAGAAAGACCGGGCACAAGCGAAAAAAGAGCGAACGACAGAGAAGCATGAGGCGAACGAGACTGAGGGAGAAGGAGGAACAGAGACGGAACGAAAAAAGAAGGATTTCCCAACTTCCTGCGAGCCAAGAACGTGAGAGAAAGGCCGCCTCGGAGCATGTATAGTTCGATCGATAAACAAACCTTCGTCGAAGCGTAATATCGAGGTGTGGACTCTCGTGTACCCTGGCCAATTGGAATGTCGACTCGCTGGAAGCTGCTGTCTTATCAGATTTCAACGGGACCATCTTCTCCTCTCCTCTCGATCGTCGAAGCGAATTTCCAGATTGCCAGGATCGCAATTGTAACTCCGACAAAACTGCAGCATCAATCGAGATGCTTGAACTCTTCGTCTTCGCGTCTGCATAGCTCTCCGGAGAGTCGCGGCGTGTTTCAGCGTCTAACGAAGGCCCACGCGCAACAATCTGACAGGTGTTCGGCTTCCGGTTCCAGGACGGAGTCCACCCAGGCAACCCCGCTGTCCGAGGAGTATATAATGCGGTTTTAATGGCAAAGGTGTCGGGTTTCGCAAACGAACCGGTACTAGGACCGCGCGCGAGTTTGTCACGAATCATTCGCGTCGCGGGTTACGAAAAACGAGCGGCTGAAACGAGCGCAGACGGCACGTGGGCGACCGACGGAGGGCCGTTCCTTTTTCCCGCGAAAACGGCCCCGCCGAAGCGGCCGGAAACAAGGGACCAGAGATGAAATCGTTGGCAGGTGCGTGGCTAAGTGTACACGTCTGTTAATTTCCTGAATTATTTCGCGGCGTAGAACGAACTGGTAAAACACTGGTGAGATAATTGTGACTTGTCGCGAACGGATTCTAACGAAACGTCAAATGGATTAATCGTGAAAGGACGCAATTGTTAACGTTGTTCGCATTGGACGAGTAGAAATGAACTTTGAGGAAAAATTTGGTAATAACAGGACAGAAGATCGCGAAGGAGATTTTTATGTGCGTAACATGTGTCGTCGAGCAGTGGTGACTTCGTCGTTGGAAGTTCGAGAACCTGGTGACTTTAATGCGTGCACAGACGAGAGATTTCCTGGCGCTGTTGGTAAGTTTCCAGAACTCGCGTTAGACCGCGGTCTAAATGTATTCGGGCTCGTAATAGGAAGGCACGCGGCCTTTTTGTCGGACAGAGGAGAATTTATTGAAATAAACGTACAGAGAGATTGTTTGTCGTTACTCTTTCCGATTCGAGCCGAGTTAAGGAATGCCTCTGCCGAGTCGCGATTGAATTTAAGACCGAGCTTTTGCCGTACTATGGATTATCGATAGCAAGCCTCATACGTAATTACAATGATGTACGAGCATCGTAAAAGACAGCCACGTAAGTGAGTTCTTGAAACCTAATAAAGCGCGATAGCCCATCGAAATCGCGCTCGGATCGTTCTTGCGTGTGTGTACCTACTCTTCCTGCTCAATAAATATGTGCTCGATAAGATCTCGATAAAAGTGACATCCTGTGCTCTAAGATACCACTGTCGACGGTAGTAACAAGTCATCTTTGTTGATCAATCGCCAACCGGTATGATACAGCATTCCGTGCATCCTTTCCTAGGCTATTTTCAATATGATACGCTTGGAACAGCTGAACCTTCATCATCAAGATCTTCGGATTAGCAAAAACTATACTGTACTTCTTCCTCTATCGTCTTTCTTTGCTTCCCTCGATCGACTACGATCGAGTTTATCCGGCGAATAACGCTTGCTACTTTCCAATATCTGATCTCAGCTGAAGAAAATCGAAGTTTATCATTAATATTCCTGGCATAGTAAATACGTTTCCTTCGTCTCGAGCATAGATCGTTTTACTACCGCTAGTTCGATCCAACAAGGTCGCAGACCGACGATCCTTGGCCTAACTAATTTCTGAACTGTGACTATATGCTCACTGACGCTTGATTTCTTATTCCGGTTTGTTCTAACGATCGTGTTTTTCTGGATGCATTATGATTCACCCGAGTCGGTGATGTTCGAAGAAATTAACGAACGTTCGCTTATGCTCGAATGATTCATAAAGATATTGATGTTGCAACGAGATCGCTGTTTCCTTAGAAAAATTGAATTATTTATCGGAATACAGTATTCAGGTCTGACAATTACGGAGTTTCAAAACAAATAGGGGTACGTGCATTATGTCTGTGAGAAAAGTTCGAGTACCAACGCTGAATCCACTTTAGAGGCAGATTTGAATTAGAAAAGGGGGTCGAAATGACCATCTTGCATTTCAACAAGAGCTTGTAATCCTTTTCACACATCCAGGTGTTACTCAAGTTCGCTAAAAGCCCTACTGATCTCTATAGCAGAAGCTTACAGTGTTACCGATCAGTCGTCTATGAGTAATACATTGAGCGCATAGTAATATAAAATTTTCATCTGGTCAGACGTCCTTTTCTACCGAACACAGCACTTAACGCGACAGCACTTCACTGTGTACCATTATTTCCCACAAAATACCTTCAAACCATTGTTTCCAGAGGAGATACTATCTTGAATAAAAGTCTCGGAAAATTCAGGCAACAGACGATTACTTCCATAACCAGTACCGAACCCAGATCACTGCTAAATATTTCCATTTTCCTCTCATCAAGTCACGTGCTAGTCCCAGAAAATTCTACCCAAGATTGCACACGCGCCTACGTCTAGGTATCAACGAAAAACGAGCTCAGCGACCGAACGATCCCGCGTGGATATCATAATAATACATTGTGACGATGGTAACTATCAATTCCAATCAGCCGCGATCACCGTTGCTCAGCAGCGCTAATAAATTCCACTCGTTCCTCGAATATCGTCTGGTTCACTCCAGCTATTCCATCTTCGTTGCCCTCTTCATCCGGACGGGCATAATCGAAACTCGAGCGAACGAAACTCGGAGCAGCGTATTATCAGGAACGATAAGCCACCTGAGCCACGACCTCGTCTGGGATACGGCTGGATGACAAGCGGTCCCGAGTCACGTCCATTTCACACCGATAGATCGGGTTTCTCTGGTCAGGCATCTGTTTACAGATACCAACGCGAATCACAATTACCTGGCTATCCCGTTCGGATTCAAGGAACGACAATACGGTGTGTACACCTTCTGGTAACGAGACTCCACCTTCTTCGAACGATCACCATATTATCCTACGCAAAGCTGTTCAGAGCTTCCTCCGCGTTCGGCGATACAATTTCCAAACCTCTTCGCTCTCACCTACCATTCCTCCCACAATCCAGCTGCTTCGCCTCTTCCGTTTCGCGCTGAATATCACGCGTCCTCACCGGCCAACTATCCTTTATAGACTCAGTCACAGCAATAACTTGCTCGACTCACAGTCGAATCCTGCCTCTCGAGTGGCTACGATTTTGTCTCGTTTCACGCGACTCGAGTTTATCTGGTGCTGCACGGGGAGAAGAGTGGTTCGGTTCGATCTTTTGTTAGCTCGTTTTGTTGAAATTTGTATCTTTTTTTAAACGATTAGAAGTATATGGGTGGAAGTCGATGTTCTGTTTGTTTGTTTTTTTTTTAGCTTTTTGTGTGAAATTCACACGGTTTCTGGAGTTTGGAAGTTTTGAGGTAACCAAAAGGTGAACACGAAAGTAACTGTCTGTTATATTGTTAATTAGTTGGTGTATTAATTTTCTAAGTTTTCTTCAAACTCAATATTTTAATACTCACTAGTAATATATTTTCTTGAGTTATTTCTTCTTTCTTGTTATCTTGTAAGACTGGTTCATTGTCGAAGGAAATTGGACTATAAACATTGTTACGTCAGTAGTTAGTGTATTAATTTTCCAGTTTTTCCAGTACCTACATGAGAAAGGTTTCCTTGTCTTTTCTATTCTATTGAGCACTTTGTACGGTTTGAAATCATTTATACCACAAATTTTCTTTAAATTTTCTTTTTATACTTTGAACAGTAAAGATTATTGTATTTATTAAATTCTGAAATTGAAATACTTTTGCAACATACTGTATGAGCAATTCCGTTTCTGCGTTTCGATGACGACCTCCGCAGATAATTTATATTGTGTTAATTTAGCATATAAAGAAAGAGTAATTACTTGTAGGAAACAGTATAATCCTAATCTGATGCTGTTGGTACTGATGATGAACTTCGAAGATAATTTGCGTAGTATGTTAATTTAACACGCAGAGATGCAGTAATTACTTGCTGGAAGTGAATTTTCCTTGAACACAATTATCGAAACAATAAAACTTAAAAACTATAGTAGGTTTCATTTCCTGGACATATTCTAAGCTCGTACCTGTAATATTTGAATGAATCGATCCAAAATAATGTGATTTATGTTAAGCACTGTATATTCTCAAAGTTTTTACACCCAGATTAAATTTATTTTTAAGAATATTCATCCTGAGTTTTAAAATAAGCATACTATGCAACGTGTTAAATGAGATAATTAATTGAGAGAAAAATAATTGACAGAAAATCTTGCAGTATCTCATAATTCTTGAGAACTACGTTATACCTAAACTTCAATCTACAACAAAAGGACAAATTAATTCAACGTAAGTTAAATATTCCGATTCTACGACGAACTGCTTAAACGTCTCGTCACAGTCAACCCCTAAAGATGCAGCTCACTCACAGAAAATAATTCACATCGAATATCTATTACCTAACTTAATACCACCAAATCCCCATTTATCCTTCATCTCCAATTTCACAAACTCCAAAATCACCAAATAGGTCATCTCCTAAGTTCCTGCCAAATTGTATAATTTAGATCAATATTTTCAATAAACTTTTAAATTCGATAAAAAGAAACAACGTTGACAACGTTCTCCTATTTTTTTTTTTTAGTAAGACCATTATGTCATGGGATGACCCAATATCTCACAATCATCAACCACGAAACAACTGCATCCTACAAGTCCTTACCATCCTCGCAAAACTGTTCCTATCACGCGTACGCACGTACATACCTAAAGAACTCCATGTAGACGAACAAGGGGACAAAGACCGAAGGGGTGTCGACGCAGGATCGCGAGCAGGAGAGCAAGCCGCGGAGGAGGTTGTGAGCGGCGCTACAAAAGGACGAAAAAAAGCGCAGAAGGGTAGGACACGCGTTCAGTGGAGGTCGGCAAGGAAGGCTGGCGTTATCAGCGCGGCGCAGTCGCCAGAAAACTGCTATCACGGGTCGAAGTTTATTGCGTGGTGAAGTGGATAAGCTACGGTCGAAATCGCGGGTGGCGGGGCTGCATTTGAATAGTGCGACTAACGGATGCCGAGGCCTGCACCATCGAAACGGGCCCGAGGAGAACGTGCCAAGAGAGACAGAGCTCGTGAATGTGCAAAGGGAGCAAGAGAGGGAGCCAGACTGCTCGCGAACCAGCTACTCCAATCGAGGAGCAGCTCCACGAGGAGGAGGAGGAGCAGAGGTAGGAGGTGACGCTGCAGAGAAAGAGTTGTGAAACGAGTAAACGCGCCTTGCCTATCCACATAGGACATTGGCTACGACTCGTCACTCTTGTTGACCGCTCCGTGGAAAACTAAGGTGTTCCACGCGTTGCCATGACCGAACGAATTTTCGTAGGGCGAACAAAGACCCCGGGTTCAAGCTTCGAGCAAATTCGTTCGAGGTTTCAGGAGTTAGGAAGAGTAACGAGAAACTGTAGTAACTTTGGTAGCACCGATTCTTCACTGTTAGTCTGGGTCAGAGGTCGGCAACCTTTTGATTGAAAAGGACACTCCGAGTGGCTAGCTCGTGATAAAGGGCACTTTACCTTAAGCCTTTAACCTATGATTTTTTTCTGACTATGCATCTAAGCGTCGGCCATTTACTGTTTCAGTGCTGTATCAGGCAACAAAAGCTAATCTGTTACAGATTAATTACATTCAGTAATCCTCAGTCTTACAAATTCAAACGAAAGTTAGGATTACATTGAATTTTTCTTACTAATGTAACTATTTTTCTCACATCTTCGCGAGAATCTCTGCCATGAGCCTGACTCGTTGTTATAGGTTAAAGGGTTAATTCTGCTTGAGGGGAAGTTGCAAGCTTAATTCGATACAGATTTACTTTAAATGAATTTGTTAATACAAAATTCTACTGGTTCATCTTACTCGCGATCATCTTTTAAAACCATTTTGTGAAAATATCTGGCACAGTGGCGGCATTTTAAAAAAGCTTGCCGAGCACTTGTATACGTTTTTATTTTCAACGTAGAGAAATGAGGTTCGAAGAGAAATCTCATCGATGGATCTGAGAATCAGGAGAATTTGAAGTTGATAAGCTGAGATAAATTGAGGTTCTGTTTATTTTACAATTGCAAAACTAAGCGAATCAAAATTATGACGTTGGCAGAGGAATCTAGAGTTAAGCAGTCTTCAACTGCTACAAATAAAAATGATCGTCTAATTGAAACTTCGAGGGAGATGTCAAATCTCGTGCATGAAGCGCGCGTGTTTCGAACAATTGCAATAAAACGAGCCCCGCGCAACTGGTGAAGCTGGAAGGTTCAGCCGAAACGTCGACGTATATAGAAACATCGATATGAACTCGTGCAGAGATAACGCGGCACCCGATAGAACGAGAAAAGCCATTTATATTTCCAGAAGGCAACACGGAGATGGATGACAGTTCAGCGGCGACACGAGGAAACGAGGATACGAGTACGTCACGGGCAAGAAAACAAGAGAACAGAGAGGAACACGTTGCATTCCGTTGGGCGGACACCCGAGCATATCTTTGTATTCGGTGATCGATCATCGTGACGTATCGTCGATCACGTGACAAACGATCCCCGAAGCTTATCCAGCTTCGGAGCGTGCCTATACGTGATCCGATCCGACGCTGAATCGGTTTCGTAGCCAGCCGGAAAAGATCCCCTTCGAACACCGTGCGATAAATCCAAGTCTTTACAGTGAAATACAGTGGAATACAAAGATGTACCTGTTCCAACGAGAAGTTTGGTCAATGGAATGGTTTTGGTAGATCTTTTGCTTGGTTTTGGTGTTGACCTAATGATATACATAGATCTTACGGTGCTTCGATGCAAGCGTTGATCGAGTTGAACTATGGAATTTGGAAGATCTTATTTGTGCATTGAGCATTAATTTCTTAGGTGTAGAGTAATATTTTTTCGTAGGAAGCTTCATTTCCGAATAGATGGATATTGAACTTCAATTATTTGATTGATTTGTTGAACTTTATATTGGATCTCATTTGTGTCTACGTTTAACAAATATTATTGCAAACTACCTGTGTCGCTGTTTGGGTTTATCACGTTGGATAAATAATGAAATAAAGATAAGAACCGATATCTCTGCTGGATAGCTCGGCTAACATGATCCCCAGACTCAACACCTAGGGATTTTTATTTATGAAGCCACGTCAAGTCTCTTGTGTACCTCGATGGGAATATAAAGTAGGGAACAGGACAAAGAGAGAATTATTCTTGTGTTCGAATATTTGAAAACAGAAAACACTCTATATACATAGAAATCATTTACAGAAATGTAACGCAGAGATACACCGTATATAGAGAAATGAAACTGAAATTCTAAAGTACGTAAAATAAGAAGCATACCATCTTCCAAATTACCACTTCATTTAAAAACACAATGAAAGTTTGTGCAATGTTTCTATTTTTATGTAAATTTCAATTTAAAATTCTGCGAAAAATTTAGCTTTAGAAGGAACAAGGCACTTAATTGAAAGAGATCATCTAGATTTTCTGTCACTTTTACAATAGATAACTGATACAAGGTTCATTAACCCCAAACCTTTCTTTAAACCTTCGAACAGCGGTTGACGGGTCATTGCTGACCCATCTTTTAGGTATCTTTTGTTTCAACCGACATTCTCTTCCCCTTATATTATCAATATGTTTGTTATTTTAATCGTAACAGAGTTTCATAATTTTATATAATACAATGCCTGGTAAAATAAAAAAAAATGCGGTTTCGCTTGCGTACCAAGATTTCAGTATTGGGTCATATTTGACCCAAAATCAATCACGAACCTCAAAGATCCTCTAATTCATACTACATGCGCTACTTGTACCACTCCAAAGAACACTGTGTCAACGTTTCACCGAATCCAAAAGAAGTCACAATACTCCTTTCTGCTCGGCAAAAACCTCTACTCGCGACTCAATCTCTTCGCGGAGCAAACGAGTTCATTAAAGTGATCGAGGATTTCGTAACGAACCGCGTCCAGTTAATTTCCATCTTTTAATTTCCGGCTGGTAGGTAGTTGGTTTGGTAGCACGCGTAAACTTGGTAAAGGTACCACGCCACTTCGTGTAAGTTTCTTTCTCTCTCACTTCAGTCTTATTTAGCTCTCTTTCACGGAGGTACTCGGGAACGGGAATCCAGTTCGGTCGATGGCTTCTCCGACGTTGGGATTCGAGACCGCTTCTTTGTCTCTCCCCAAAAAAGGCCAGGGCGTGTCCGAAATAGAAACGCGATAATTAACCGGTTACCATCGCTCGCGCGTCCCTTGCTCGTTCGCCATCGTCGGGACATTATTAGGCGGCCGTTCTCCACCGGCATCATCACGCGAGAATCCTGTACCGCGCATCTTTGTCGATCGTTCCCGTTCCTAAAGAGGCCGGGGACACGGTTTACGTGTTCAAGGAAACCGTGCAAACGAAGGCGCGCGCGCGCGATTCGCCTGGTCGAAATGATTAAACCTGAGGGAAAGACGGTCGATCGAGAGGATCCGGGATTTTTTGCGCCTACACAGGTCGGACCGTGTTAACGGGTTAATCGATAACGCTCCGTTTAATTAACGACGCAGCGGGAAGGGAAAGAAACAGCCGGGGATGCATTGTTGAAGATCCGAACTCTTGTCTCGGTGGTTTCTTTGCTTCTTTTTCGTTCCTTCTTGCTTCTTTTTTCTTCTCCTTTTGTGGGAGAATTGGGAAGTGTAGCGCGATTTAGGGTAGACAATAGAATTCGATCTTTGGCCTTTAGTTTGTAAGGAAGGTCGGTGGATTTATTAATTTTGTAAATTTTTTTATTTGGATTGTCGGTTTTTTACAGTCGAATATTATTTCGACTATTGCAATTTTTAATTTCTTATTATATTCAGTTTTCTCTTTTAATTTACTTCCTTTTACGTCTTTTATTCTTACAGATTTAATGGATTTGATAATCAAACAGAGTGTAACAATAATTTAGTAGACCATTTAATCTCAATTTCTATTCCTTATTAACAAAATTGCATTAAAAGAATTCGAATAATTTATACTCGCATCTCATTAAATTCAAATTCACCCTTTCCATTAACAAAACAAAAGTTCCCTTCCTTTCGATCTCGATATCTCACCATTGAGAAGAAACGAATCGATACAACAGCTCCTTTTAATTCACGCCTTCCATTCACCCAAAACCAATTAATAACAGTCCTTCAATTTAATCACTCTGTCACTTTCGAAGAACGTTCGACACAGTTTCTCCTGAAAATCGATCGATGAACAAAAATTGCGTTGCCTCTATCCGGATCGATTCACTTCCACACGAGCTCGTTTCTTGCTCGTATGAAAATGAAAATGAATCGTCACCGTGTGTATTCACAGTTCATCGTGGTACGGGGATGCAATTTGCTTTAAAAGGTTGCGCGTACACTGCATCCTGACAACCGAGAATTACGGTTGACTACGTAGCTGATTTTAGTGCCGGTATTAACCTTATCCGAGAGTTTCAGCAGCGTCACGAACGATTGCGTAGAGACGTGAATACCAAACGCCCCCGAGGAAACTCGGCGTGTCCCGAAAAAAGAAAGTCCCTTCCCACAGAGGATAGCCTGGCGACCAAAGTAAATAACAGACATTAGAAGACATTACGTTAATGGGCATATAATTACCAAGTAATTGAAAAATTAATAACACGCCGCTCTACACCGAAAGCTTTCGCGTGTACCGAACGTTTTCTTATCGCATCAAGAATAAAATGTCCAGGTGATCCCGGGCATATTTCGCTTAACCATCGGTTAGGACTCGATCCGAGTTAAGAAGGTTTAATGGGAATGATTTGGTATAATTCTTAATTAATCGGATCTATATAGCGGCTTCTTGCGGTGCTCTTGTATTATTATTAGGTTAGAATTATCTTGCTGGAGATCTGGCAGGTGTAAATTTCATCAATTTAAACGTATATTTAGTTCGAATAAGATCATCTATAGGTACGCTGAATCTCTTCTTTCCAAATGAATAATCTGTACTTTTTTGGTATCGGTATTTGGCTCATTAGCATTTAATTACAAATATAGAAATCTCTATTTCATCAAGTTATTCAGATCTATTTCACGTTTTTGCCACTTGAATACTACACTCATCGATACCTACAGAAAGTTGCAAAGTGCTTCGTGTAAAATTAATGACAAATCTGAATGTAACAGGTGTTGAATTCAAAGAAACTTTTAAAACGAAGGCGAAGATCACATTAAAAAAAAAAAACGTATCAAACAGAGCTAAGCATAGAAAAATACAGAGGGCACAGTAATTCTCGTACTTTGAAAGACTGCTTTACATATAGTTAACGACAAATAAAAAAATAAAAAGCATTGAATTGAAAAAAATTCAAGATCACGAAGATCACATTAAAAAAATAGCCGTATCAAACAGAGTTAAACTTACAAAGACACGGAGGGCACAATAATTCGCAGCGAGGCCTCATACTCTGCAAGACAGCTCCATATATAGTTAACGACAAGTAAGAAAATAAAAAGCATTGAATTGAAAAAAATTCAAAATCACGAAGATCACATTGAAAAATCACATAATCCAATCAGTATCGACTACCACTGCAAAGGTCCACGTTACCGATATCACTCACGCGAAACTCTGCTCAGCAACAAAGCACAAAGCTCGGTACGGGAAATTTCGAGCAAGCAGAATCGCTAGGCGTGACGAGGCCGATCGCGACACGAGAGAGGAGTGCAGAATAGCGGGTGTGGAGGAGCGAGATATCCCGTGTGGCGGATCAGATTCGCGATCAGGCTTCGCCACGGAGAAAGAGGAAGAAACGTCGCCGCCGGAGTAGAGTGGAAAGGATGGGGAAAAAACGATTCTTGGAATGGTGTTGACACCTACATAACGGTCTGACACGCAACTATCCGGGCGCGTTTCCATTGTGCAAAGTCAACCCACCGGATTTGTCTCTGACGAGAAGCTCCTGGAAAGTGGCGAACAAGAATTTTTGGTCCTGAGACGGAAACAGAAGCAAGCGAAGAGAAAGAAGAAAACGAAGAGGTTTTCTCACGGACGAGCGTTTCGCCGTACAGGCTGATTGATCGGTTAAATATATTTATCTGTCCAGTTCCGTGGCCGAGAATAACACGTGTTATTACACGGAAAGTGGATAATTGATAAGGCGAACGAAACGCGGGGCTAATTAAACGAGGCTGCGTGAACCGGGAAGCTGCGAGCGGTCCAACGGTCGGCTAGCGTTTTCTTCCTCGAAGTGGGTAATTAAAACTGCTCGGCTGTTTATCGACCGGCCGTTTTACGCGGGAGAATCGAACGATTCTTGAATAATGGTCTCGTTAAGATTGCACGTTTCGATGGGATGCGGTCGGTTCACGCAGGCTGAATTTCTGGAGGGTACTTTTATCACGGTAATTGCGAGTTACGGTCATGTGCGTCTATCTTTCTTCTTTCCTTCTTTTCTTTTTTTTTTTAAGTAATCTGGGTTGCAATAATTCTCCTGGAATTTTATGCTTTAGCAGAATCTCGTTTGACAAAGTATGCGAAGATAAAAAAGTGAATTATATATATACCGAAGAGATTTGGTCATTTATCCTAACTGTACATTGCTAACTTAATCCTCATTCACTCGTTTCTTTCATTCCTTTTTTGTCTTATTACTACTAACTTAACCCTTTGCACTCGAATAGGTAAATTGCCAATCAGATTCATTTCTATATTTAATGTATCTTTGTATTATACAAAACCTTGCAACTTGTTCATCAAAGATTGGTTCTATCAAACCATTTCGCTGCTTAGACATAGACCTATTGTCCGGTAAAATCAACTTTTCACCAAGTGGTAGACAATAACGGGGGTAACAAAGGGTTACCTTGTTTCTTTTATTACTATCCTTCTTATCTAGCTACTGTTTTCTATTTTCACTCTTCCATGTCTTTCTCAATTTTCTGAGCCAATCTTCCGTCCTCCCATTCTTTCTTCTACTCAGAAAAGTGAATAACAGCTTAGTGAAAATGCCACGCGTTGATGCAACTGAAATCCTCGAATTTCGCTAAAATTTTCTGCATCACGGTCGTTGCACCTTTGGTATTTCCATCGATTTACACTCTCGAACAGCGCTTATGGAATCCTCCGCGAACCTAATCTCCGCGGCCAGACGTCAACACCTCCGAGCAGAAACTACAAATTGATTTCAGCTGCGACCAAATTCAGCATCCCGCCGCCTGGTTCCCACAGAGGTGCATAACGAACCCCGGATCGCATTTTGCACAGCTCCGCGTTTCCCGTTCAACTTCTTCGCTTCGCATATATTTCACCCGGGACTTTCTACTCCCACATCACGGCTAAACTTCTCGTCTCGCGACTTAAAGCCGCGCGTTGCTCTCTCGCGGCTCCTCCTCTTTTAACCGTCGTCGTCAAATTTCCACGCGGTTTCAACACTCCTCCTCGAATTTACAGCTACGAATCACGGTGATCTCTCGACGGTTCACCGGTCCCACATCGATCAGCCGATTTCACCGGCATTCTACACCTGGCGAACCACGCCACGTTCCAGTTTCCGCGCTCTGTCGCACCTAAACCACTTGAATTTTTGCCTCGGAAGCGCGCGCTCCTCGAAACAAGCCGCGCGCGCGCCCACGCTCGAGACCAAGGGGGACGACAACGATATCGATTCGTTTCTCCGTTGCGCAAGCAGAAACGGCCCACGAGCGTCGCGTAGTCACGCGACGACCCCATTCAACGAGTAGAGCCCCGTTCGTGAAAAATTTTTCGCCGCTTCACCACGTGCGGCTCTCGCCTCGGATCTCTGGACAGTTTGCCGGCGGTTTGTGCGTGCCGGCACGCGAGCCCTCTGCTCGAGTTCACGCACGATTAAGCGCGGATTCGTTCCTGATTGGAGGCGGTCGACGCGAACTTCTGGAGCAGCTGGGAATTCCAACCGTTTCTTCGTCACAGATTTTTCTCTGTTTCTTTCTTTTCTACATAGCTGGTAGGAGAAATTTTTCGTCGGACATGTTGTTCGGGGGAGATTCGATTTGTTTGGAGAATTTTTTGGGATGGTCTAATTACTCTATTTATACGTAAAAGGAATTACTCCATCGAGACTGTACTTAGCTCGTGATTTAATTATGGTTACAGAGTGCTGTTTGCTATTGTTATTTGAAAAACTGAGGATTGAAATATAAATAAAAACAAATTAACACCGAGGGACCTATTAAGATGCGAAACTGAGGGAAGGACGAGGGTTAAGTAGCCCCTTTTTCCCTGGGAGAGTCCCAGGAAGTGGGGTCGCGGGCCCACATTGCCAAGGCAATACTCCTGTCCTCGAGGACGAAGGAACCCAGAGATGCTTGGAAAACATCTTTCGACTCTTCGCCTCGAGGGCCAAGAGTTGCGAGGTCTAGGTGGTACGTAGGCCCCCCGTGGCGGTCGCCACAATTTCAAAAAGTTTTTGAAAATTGTCAGAATATTTTGGGATGGTTTAACTAAACTACTCTTTGTATTAGAGGGGATGAACCTTTTGAAACTTCATTTATCTCATAAATTTATTACGATCACAGAGTGTTGTTTCCTATTGTCGTTTGAAAAATCCTGGACTGAAGTATAAATAAACGAACAAAGATACACGAATTACCAAGAATAGTCTACCTTTTTTTTCATTTTCTGCTGTTTTACAGATAATCCTGAAAACGATTTTTAATTCTTGAGTTTTTATTCTTGAAATAATCTAATTCTTTGTAATACATTTGTTCAAATACTGCTAATTAACAACTGCTTACAATTTCAGATATGACTATTTATGTAGATTTAAGTATGACTATACATACGTAAATACGACTATTTAGTATTTTATATATTTCCTTTCGTTATGATTTTATTGCAATCATTACTTAGAGACGCTATACCGATGAAAATAGCAACCTATCTGTAGAAAAATATGTAACAGCTCGTACTTCCTTCCCTTTTCTAATTTCGTCGCATCGATACACGGCGATTGGACTAATTTTTCGACGAATTTACCGTTTCGAATAACTGTGACAGGCCGCACAGTAATGAACTAACGTATAACAACTTTCTACACTGGACGTTAATTAACGTAACGTCGCTTAATATCCATGTTCGATGTGTTATTACGCGGCTCAATGGTAATTCGTGATGCTATGTTTGCGTAGTGAACGCTCAAGATTGAATTGCACACGGTATACTACAAGTAGATTTGGATAATTATGCAATTTCAACGCTCCAGATCACGTGCAGCACGGAGGAAACGTTATAAAAATAATCATAGTTCGTGTTTGATTTTCTAGTAACAGAAGAAAATATTCGACTACCTATTAATTAGGTATTCTTGTAATTTTCGTTGAAAAATTATTCAGTTACGAAAACACGCATTATGTATAATATGAATAATTTACTGTAATTATGTGATTACAGAAGCACCTATTATTTGCACTAAATATCGCAATTAATTATCATTTAGCGTACGATAAAACGTTGATACATTAATTTTCTCGTACTTCTACTTTCTCCTATAATTCAAAAACACTTGTTACAATCTGAAAGACATTGCAAATCTGTAGACACTTACTTTTCTTTAGAAACATACTTATACTTTCGTTATCGTAATCTCTGTCATGTACAAAATACTCGATTCAACGGTTTGGTTCAAGTTTGAAAATTTAGAAAATTGCAATTTACGATGATTTTTGAAAATTGAAAATACGTAATTAGAAAAATCAACAAGTTAGAAAATTTCGGAAGTTCCCTTTTTTAACTCCTTGTTCACTCGCGAAACTGCCTTACTATTTCGAATACGTTTTAATGCAACAGTTGCATTCCCTCACGCATACACGCGATAATTAATTTCCCTTATCTTTATCACGGTCCTCCCCTTCCTGTCTGTATTTTCTTTTTTCAGGAAGAAACAGCTACGACACAGAAATATACCTTCTGATTGGACACACATGATCAATCATAGAACATCCGGTTATGCGAGAAATTGAAAAGTAACGTGACGTGATATATCCGGATAATGTCAGCCGCGGAACAACTGATGGACACTTAAATTACGATCAGAGTGATCGATTATTATTCTTATCAATAACACGACACGATAATTAAATGGTTCCGCGACATCGAAATTAATTGAAATAGATTGCACTAGGCACAAAGCGAGCATAGTGAGTATTGCGCGAAATGAGTTAGAAGCATTAAATAAAGTCGACGCGTCGTGGTGTGTTTCCATGATAATTTTCAAACGGCGCCTCTACTCCATTTACCAGCTATTTCCTGTTAAACAGCGCAACGAATGTTTATATAAATCTAAAAGCATTTATTAACGATCTCGAAGACATAACGTGCGAATATAATATTCAAGTAATTTCAAGCTTGGAAGATGAATTGTAGAAAAAGATTTGAAATTAACGAGGAAAGTATTTATCTGTGTTGCAGTTAAATAGAAGGTACAACGCTGTAGTATAAGTTTATATTACATGTAGAAATTAATTTCAGTGCCTTTTCTACGGAAAATTCAATGTTTATTTACAAAAATAATCTCCATTACTTTTTACGACTATTCTTCCATTACGAATTCGC
The DNA here is from genome assembly GCF_001263275.1 of Habropoda laboriosa. Lineage (NCBI taxonomy): Eukaryota > Metazoa > Arthropoda > Insecta > Hymenoptera > Apidae > Habropoda > Habropoda laboriosa. The sequence continues at coordinate 616,099 of NW_017100265.1, read as the reverse complement.
TCTCTAGAGAAATATGGCGGTTTTGGGTCGATAAAGCCGCCAAGACTCCGCGAGAAAGGCATCGAATTAATTTCTATGTTAATTTAGACGTCGATTTTAACATTCCACGATGTTGCTTCTTTTCAAATTTTTGCACTTTAGCGCGATTCGTTATGCCTCCTTACGACGATCTTCTCTTGGAAACGGTATAAATTGAATAACATTACACAGAAAGAAATTAACGAATATCTACTTAAGGAAGAATTTCTTTCAAGTTATTTAAAGAAAGAAATTTTAGGTAAAGACTTTTAAAGCTATTTTTTAAAGCTACTGCAAAATAAAGAAATTTAAAGCTATTTCTTAAAGCTACTGCAAAATAAAGGAATTTAAAGCTATTTCTATTCTTTTTATTCTGTACTGATTAGCACATTTTTGCACAATTCAGTGCATTGTGAGAACTATAAATGATGAGACGAGTTTAACAACGTCTATTGTATACAATTCGTTGCAAACTTTTTCTAAATTTTTACCAAAATTTCTACATATATAAACACATTCATAACTAGAATATACACAAAAAATATCAAAAAAATAAATATTCGAATAAATCAACGTTAACAATTTAAATCTCCAAAAATGAACTCAAACTATGAGAGATTTTTTTCCTAAAAGAGATTCAACTGGAATGATGAATCAACTCATACTCAAACTTAGTCAAATGACTGTATAAAGATGTTCACAGTGGACGATGAATAATGCGCAATATTATTAATACTTGTAAAATGAATACTCGTTTAAATAAATTACAGTAAATAATTTCTATCTCCAGAAATGAACTGAAACTGAAAGATTCTTTTACTAAAAGAGATTCAACGAGAACGATGAACCAATTCACACTGAAACTTACAAAATGTAGTCAACGTTCACTGACAATTAACAGGAAAAATCGGTATTTCTACCACTGAAAAGAGCAACTTCGAACAGTTCAAGTTACATCAGAAACAATCTCGTCAAGCAACGTTCTTTAAAGTACTCAACGGCTGCTCGTAACGGAGGTAATGGTCAAGCTGGTGAAACCTCGCGTGAGTAGATTGATAGAAGTTCATTGGATCATTACGCGTGAAACCGTGCATTAAGGAGCAGGTAGCGCGATACAACTGGCGGCCAGGTTCGGTGTGCATCCTTGTGCACACGTTCTTTTTATTCTTCCCTTGCTGTCAAAGATTCGGCTCGGTAATTAAACGAACTTCATCCCCATCGTGTCGCTTCTTTTCACGTTTTTGCGTTTTATCGCGATTCGTTTCGCCTCGTTAATACCTCGTATAAGTTAAACGACAATTGAGAATTGTATATATGGTGGAAAGTATAGTGATCGTGCGGACATTTGTAATTTGCGTGGGACATTGGAGAAATCAAATAATTTAAGAAACGTTCATTCAGAATATATGTTGTTATTGTCGAATAGCGTATCGAAAATTTGCGTTAAGAGTGTAAATTAAATAGAAACTGAGAACTGTATTGTATGGATAAAGGAATACAGAGTAGGATGTTAGAAAAAAGCGGGACATCAGGAAAAAGAGAATAATTCAAGAAATATTTATTCAGAATATACTGTCATTATAGGACAGTGTATCAAAAATTTATATCTTAAGAGTGTAAGTTAAATAGCAATATAGTACGAATAAAAGAATACAGAGAGTGATTATGCAAACATTTATACTTTGCTTTGTGTAGGATATTAGAAGAATGTGGGACACCAAGAAAAAGAGAATAATTCAAGAAATATTTATTCAGAATATGTTACTATAGAATAGTGTATGAAAAATTTATATCTTAACAGTGTAGATAAGTTGAACAGCAACTGAGAACTGTATAATATGGATAAAAAAATATAAACAGTGATTGTGAAATTTGTGTAGGATATTAAAGAACAGTGCTTATCCAAAATATGTTGTCACGATAGAATAATTAGTATCTTCGTTCAATTCTTCTCTGACTTTTACAATATTTATTCAGAATAATCAAAAATTTATATCTTAAGAGTGTAGATAAGTTAAACAGCAACTGAGAACTGTATAATATGGATAAAAAAATATAAACAGTGATTGTGAAATTTGTGTAGGATATTTAAAAAAACAGTGCTTATCCAAGATTAGTATCTTCGTTCAATTCTTCTCTAATGTTTACAAAACAGTATCTCACACTTTACCCTACTTAGAAACAAAAGTTTCAGTAGAAACAAAAATAAAAGCGTTCACTTACAAAACATTCGAAAAAAATCAATCTTAACTAACAAGAATCTATCGTTCCTATTTAACTGTCGACAACTCTCTGATATTTTATACGTCATAAAGCTTCCACACATCAGTTTTTCAACTTTCATTCGACAAGTTTCACAAATTCGGCGATACACGTTGAAACAGGAGTGCATAGCGAGTTCTGTGTGCATCGTAATTTATGTACCACGATACAAATCCGACATACTGCGAAAGCAGAGGAACAGAAGTAACAAGAGCTCGCCGGAATCAATTAAGAATTTAAACCGAATATCGTCGCGAGTACGAATGGAAATTGACATCTTCCGAATGGCAGCGTAAGAAATTTACCGAGTGCCTCTCGGGTTATCACGGGATACGCGCGGTTTTATTTAGCATAGGAAGTCTCACGTCGATTTTTATTGCGAAACCGTAGCCGTGTTCCGATGAGAACCGAAGACATGCACATAAGACATGTCGTTTATAACGAATGCATCAACGGGGGACTCCTATCTTCGCAGGTGCATCCAGAAAGTTAATGCGCCCTTGTCACCCGTAATAGCGTAATTGCTCACGCGAGACCTTCTCATTTTTTGGATTTTTCAAAAACCCGAGTTTTATATGAATTTTGCTCGTCCCTTGTTCGAAAAATATTTGAGAGAAGCACGAGCATGAGAGGGATGATCGTCTCCTCCATTTCGTAATATTTTTACTTTACCAAAATTGGAGAACAAAGCTGAATGTTCCATTTATATTCTGTAAAAAAATTGAAACTTCTTATTCAGTAGTTAGCTGTGAAAAAAATTCCCAAAATTTACCTATTTCTGAATGCAACGCTTGAATTTTCAAACACTCGAGATAATACGGAAGTTGCTTGCATGATTCGTTATTATGCACATAAAGTTTTATATCGACAGTATTGCTTTCTTTAACATTTTTTACTTCACTTTTGTTGATACATGATTTTTACCGAAGAATACAGAAACGAGTGAAAGATAATGCGATTAGAATGAAAATTTATACGGTGAATTATTAATTTCCCATTTAAAAACGCCAAAAGTGAAAAATCAAATTTAATATTGTACACCTGAAACGTAAATCAGAGGTTACGATACTGTATCAGCAAAATTTAGAATGAACGAAAGATATTGGAAAATTCAATCTAATTTTCACCCGAAACTATTTGAAGCAAAAAAGAGAAACGCAGCAAAATAGTCTCTAATTGTAAAATTAAAGATCAACCAATCTATACCTATAGTATTTAGCAAGAAGAAAATTGTCGCGATGATATTTCATTAGAACAAAATTACTCTGGCATCGTCAATTTTGCGAACAAGACAGATCGAAAGAAATTGTTCTCCGAGGAAAGAGTTCCCCGTTAATAGATTAACAACATTTGTCAACGTTTCGCGTTTGCATTGTACGATTGCCAATCAACGGAACGTGAAACAATAAAGACGATAATATCGAGAAGCTGCACGGCGCTGCTAATGGATCTTCTTACAGATCCAACGAACTTGCAATCTGTCTTGCGAGCTTATGACAGGATAATAATTACGAACGGGCTACCGACCGCTGACGAACAGGTAAATAAAGCAACAGAGAGGAAAGAGATCTCGACCAAAGTAAATTGATAGAAGTTCATTACGTCATTACGCGTGAAACTGTTTACCTCTGCGAGCTAGCCAAGCGTTGCACAGAGGCGCACTAATAATACGATATGCAGTTACCGCTGGTGCAGCCTATCGAGAGTGTTTCTAATCGATTTCGACTGACGATCGACGAACAACGATGGAATTACCTTCCTACGATCGACTAGAACAATAACTGACGTTTCAACCATGAGAAAGTATTCGAATCTTTCGTAGCAAAAGAATGATTATTGACTCGGTAATGCTAGTTTCATGTTACAGTATTTTTGTACACTTATTTCTTGTAGAATTTTAATTTTCAGAAAAATGTATGGTAAAAACGTTGGTTTTCTGTTTTAAATATAATTTAAGATCGCGTCAACGTCTTGGTTAGTGGTAATAATAACTGGCGGTTGTTCTGTACTTCACAGTAAAGGTTTATTTTGCGGATTGCTTTCTTAAGAGATAGAGATGTTCTTAATTTTAAAAAAATGTTTCTTACTTATTGGTTAATTGCGTTCTTATTCTATTGGAAAAATTTCTAATTTTTGTAGCGATATGGAAAGGTTATCATTAATATACACATTCTTTTTTTTGCAAAATTAGATTTCTCAAAATTAATTTTCTGGAGAAATAATTCTGGGTGCATAACTCCTTTAAAATTTACAATTTAGATTTATTTGTGTGCTGCAATAAATAATTACATTTTACGTAAAATTGTGAAGAGATTGTTTATTCTCGAGTGAAAATATCAACGCATAAAAGAACGAAACATTGGGTTGAAAGCAGGCGTCGTAAAGTTACAACAAAAAAGGTTAAAAACGAGGTTTTTTTGTCTTTGAACAAAGTTTTTAAGTGGCTTCGTCTGCCGAGGGAAAATTCGTCCCTTCTTTCCAGTTCGATCCCCCAATTGTTGCCTCTTACAGGATTGGGTACTTAACCCCTATGTCCAACCCCTTTCAGCCGCCCTTTACGACAAGCAGGGTTTACCGAGGGTGTATCCTGACCCCCACCCATAGCGAAAATTCGAGTTCGTTGCTATATAAAATTAAAATGGAGACTCCAGAGGGCGTAGAACTATGTCGTGCAATTCAATATAGAAACGAATATTTAGAATAAAGTAAATCGAGGTATAAACTAACAAAACTGACACTAAGAAGAAAGGGAAGAAAAAGGAGTCGAACCGATTGAAGCAAATTACTGAAATAATTTAAAAATGGAATTGATATGTAAGTAAAAAATATTGAACGGTAAATTTTTAACCAAATTACTGCAACTTACAATTATTTATCGATCCACCGTTTCATTTGCAAATTTCTAATATTAGGTCATCCCATAAATTCATGCTAAACGTGAAAATATTTTAATGAAAGTTGAAGATAATTCTATAACGATGACATAATAGTGTTATCAAAAGAATACGAAAAAGTTGAATTAGAAGGCGCTTACACTTTCTTCTTATCAAATTTAAAGGTTGGAAATATTGTTCTGAATTATAAAATTCGACACGAACCATTTCAAAGAACTCGCTTAACCAACCTCGCCTACCTAAGGAAGTAAAAACTGAAGCTCCAAAACATCAAGCAAGCCTAATTAACGAAACCAAACACTATGAACACAGCAGTAACACAATAAAATCTTAGAAAGATAAGAAAAGTGTATCAAAAAAAATGAATAAGAATTTTCCAATAGACAAGAAAACAGACATCGACGACCACAATAAAAAAGGCTGCTATACTATTCTGCACTCGCCTAACCGTACTTACGTCAACAGGAACGAGTCCAAAAAACGAGCGTGTAGATATAGCAGAAAAAATGTCGAGACCCATTAAGAGAGGCAAGAAACGTAATCTGCTCAGGTAGAAGTAGGGCAAGAATGCAGGCAGGTTGGAAATCGAGCAGCGAGGAGGAAGTCGGAGAGGCTTCACGTACGCAAATTGATAGAGGAGCTCAATTATACCATTAGCCGTGAAGCTGTTTACATCGAAGCGGATCGCATCGTGACGCGATATGTGGAGGAGAAGAGAGAAGACGTAGCAGCGTGCATCCGCGAGGACGTCGGAATGCTGTGTGGATCAACGGCCAATTTGAACGTGTCGAAACGTTTCGACGTCGTTCATTAAGATGGTACGTGGTGCAGCAGGCAGAACCGTCGGAGAGAACGGTCGATCCACGGTGGTGGCGCGGTTGCGCGTCCAGGAATCGCCGTTTACCGAGATTCCATCAATAATCGCAGGTTGCACCGTGATCGGGCGGAGCCCGGAACGAACGACTCGTCGAGCGGTCGCGGTGGCCCGACCGACGGGCCTTCGCGCAACAGAAAGCGGAGGAATTTCTCGTGAAGCTTTGTGTGAAAGACTGTTTTCGAACGAGGAAGAACGAAGTTACTCGAGTTTAGAGATAGAAAATTCGTGTTACAGACGGTTTAACATTTTAAGAAGTACACTCACGTTCGGAAGTACAGTATATTCTCCACAAGTGACAGACCGCAAGGAGGCTAAACCTGACACTCGTAGAGTCAGGGACTACGTTTTAGAGCCTCGCACCCGCCTTTGTAGTTTGCCGAACGTAGACAAGGACAGCGAATAAAAGATAAGCATGAAACGTGGGTCGAGGCAACCAAGCAATTTAAATATCAACTTTTTTAATTTTACGTTTTTTTATCCCGAAATTTTTCTTAACATATTGATGAGATTTTTCTGATGAAAATGACATGAAACACGACATAATTTGAACAACATTCACTGTCACGCCAGATTTACAGGATGCTGTCAGGCGGCCA
>NW_017100265.1:570314-604275 GCF_001263275.1 Habropoda laboriosa | reverse complement strand
TCGGGATAAAAAAAAGTAAAATTAAAGAAATTATATTTTTCTATTATGATTTGTCGAGCCGTGTAAACTCGTAAAGAAAACCGACTGGTGTAGCGTTACACACTTGACTGACTGCCAGCGAGATAACATGGGCGCAGCAATGACGCAGACCTAGGCGTAGGACCATCTGTGTATACTGTCAGTTGTAGAATCCAAACTTACTGACTCTTGTAGAGAATTTACTGTATTGGGACACCCGTTGTATTGGTACAGAAAGTGTCACATGATTTCAATTACATTTCTTCGGCAAAGTTAGTAGTATATATCGGTGAAAATGTATGGGGTGTTCAGGCTATTATTTTTCTGCGTTTTTCTCGTTAATGGTAGATTTGAGAGGAAAATAGGAGAGAGCAAAGTTTCATTATTTTTTATGTGAAATATGATGGCTTGAACAGATTTTTTAAATTTGCAATGAATTTTGGCGTAGTGACGATACCACGAATATTTTCTTTGAGAGGAAAATAGAAGAGGGCAAGGTTTCATTATTTTTTATACGAAATACGAAGGCTTGAACAGATTTTTTGAATTTGCAATGATTTTTGGCGCAGTGACGGTACCACGAATATTTTTGAATTTATAGTTATTCTTTTTTTTATATTATACGAAAACAGTTACTGAGACAAATTCAACGTCATACAAGGATATCATTTACAAACTCAATTTCGCGTCAGTGTTTGGTGCGACATAATCAGTGACACAACTGAAAAGGAATTGTTTTTACAATATTATAAAAGTGATCTTAAAAATAATTAATTTTTAAATATTTCACGACGGCCGGGTATTTTAGGTATAAAACTAAAATTGTCGAGACGTAATTGAATGACCTGACACGACAAACGACAAACAACATCGCCGATCATTTTCCTACAAGAACGCAAGCAATGCAAAGTTGCAAATAACACCGATTACCATATACAAAACTGCAAATCAACTTAAACGATGCAAAAAGAGATAGACGAAGTAGGAGAAATACTTCCTCAAAGATCAGTTTTCATTCTTATACAAGCTTTACAGATTACCAAGCTCCCATTCTAAAATGTTATCTCTTAAAACATCGCTCCGCCCAACCTGATACGCTTAAAACCTACACACAAAGCAGCTCTCGTACACAATGCACAATGTAGCAAAAACGTGTTTCGAATCTTTAAATAGCCGCTCTTTGCAAAAACGCTGCAAGCATTCCTCTGTCCACGGACACGAAATCTTCGATTTCTCGACGATCAGAAAAATCCGGACACAATATCAATTTACCGTAATAACAATTCCCTCCGGTCGATTACAGGCAAAAACGAGCAACGTATTCAAATGTCGCGCGTATATTAGAACGCGTCCATGTAAATTTCCGCAGCGGGGCTAAAGGATCCACGCTCGTTCGCTCGCGGTGGTGTTACGGTCGATTTCAATCGAACGGTTCGCACGGTTACACGGAAAATCTACTAAGACCGGGCAAATTTTCTCGGGCCTGCCTGGTAGAAAAGGGGAACACGGCTGCACACGGTGTTTTATATTGCCTCAAATTGTCGAACGATCTCGTAAAAACACGGCAAACGATTCTCTTTAGACTTGTTACACGCTTCGCTGCGGCCGCTGTAACGCGCCACGCCGAGGAAAGAATATAATATAGCGATAAACATTTCCACGAGGATTTATCTCGGCTAGGGCGTTTACCGAAAGCTCTCTACTATCCCCTCTGTTTCATTACACCGTCCAAGTTTCTGATACGTTTTTATCTCTTTCTCGATTATTAACCGCTGAATCAACCTGCGGAGAGATGATCTAATTCGACGGAATACAGCGAAAAACATTTTCACGAGGACTTATGTTGGCTCTGACGTTCACTCAAAGCTCTGCTATCCTGTTTCATCACTAGACTGCGGATTTTTTTTTTTGAGAATATATTAAAAAAAGTCAAACTTGGGTAGAAAATTATTTCACCTTCCAGGTACTACAGAAAGCGCTGTAATTTAGATATTTTGTATATTTTTTCATATTACGTGCATTCTGTGCAATTTTGCACCCTCAAATTTGCTATAAATGCATAAAAATTCGCAGTCCATTCGTCGCACTGTGAAACTTTGTATTGTGTTTTTATTTATTTTTCGATTCACCAACTAACCGCTGAATCTACCATTCGAGAGATCTTGCGTTAGGCGATCTAAGTGAACGGAAAAGGTAGGCATATTTCGGTGGCGAGTCTCGAATAGTGTTTCTTTTCGAGAAGGAATATTTCGTTATTGATCAAGATGCAAGGTATATACGCCATATCTTCTCGACAGATAAGATCCCGTGTAGTTGACGACGTTCAATCAGAGCTTACACGCTATAATCAATGAGCTGGACAGGCGGTGTAAGACTTACGGCGGTATTAAGGTGAAAAAAAACGACGGTGTCATTTGCATATAACATTGTGTAGCTCGGCGCTCGTAATCGTAATCCTCGACTGGAACAAATTGTTTCGATCGTGTAACAATTATACCGGGAGAAGAATAGGGTTTCTGATAAGGTGGCTGGAAATGGAAACAAAAGTGGCTCGTGCCGGCGTGCAGAGGTGTTCAAGCTGTTGATCTTGATACCGAATTGGATCTGGTATAGCAGTTTCGAAAATTGGTGATCACAGGGTAATTGCATGGAGTACTAATTATTACAGGTAATATATAAATACAAATGATCTAGATAGGATTAATTTTTAAGTGAAAAGGTATTGTGGAAAATTAAAATTAAAAGTTTTGTACGATGTTTGTAGAAAATAATTCTTAAGCGTATCCTTAGATCTCTAAAGTGGATCTCTGAAGTTTAAGTGAAGGTTTCGTGGAAAATAAGAATTGCAATTTTTTTTTCCGAGTTTTTCATTACAGTAAAGTTTGCAGAAAATAATTCTTAGATCTCTAAAGTACGTTCTTAGAAATATCGATATAAAATTTAGCAAGAAAGTTCATAAATATCTCCAATTAAATTTTACGCGATACACTTGTAGTTAATGATATTCTTGCATGAAAAGTGACCGTTTTCAAATTTTATTCAAAGTTTTCATACTATTAACATACGTGTTAATACATATTAACCACGGTGTGATAACGAGTTATCGATGACTAAGTTTCATAATAAATTCTATTTTGCTATCAATTAAATTCCTCTAACCTGTATTTACACCAGACTGTAATCACTGAAATGTAAACTCTGTATATATTGAAAGATTGTGCAATAAAATGATTTGCAGATACATACTTAGGTACAATTTTTCGCTCCACTACATAATACATAGTAGAGCCAATCGAGATTTGTATTCATAATTCAGGAACTTATATATTCATACGTACGTGGATAATATATGCAGACAGATTCCAGAAGTAGTCAGCTGCGGAGTCAATCGCGTCACAAACATCATACATATAATATAGCAATTTATCTACAGGACAACGAATCTGAATTTCAAATCTCCCGCAGATTTTTCTTTACTCCGACACTTTATCGAGTAACACGAGATCCAAGGTTTGGAACAATCTTCTCGTATTCTTAAAACTGCCTTTCGTCCAAACGTTTCACTCGTTCCGATTTCTCTCGAACACGAGTCTACTCTCGGCACTCTGTCGAATAACGAAGGAGAAAATATTTTCAATATATCGGTTCTTCTGTGATTTCAAAATTAAGACTTACAGATGTCCTCAACTACTGCATAAATTAAAGTAAATATTCTCATAAGTGACCACGTCCCCATTAGCGATCAATTATTTATTTAATTTCATTAAAAATGATAGATAAAGCGGTACACTGACGAGAACCTTAAAAAATTGAAAGTTGAAGGTCCTTAGTAATTACTCAAATCTGAAGCTTTTCTTATCTAGATTTGTATTGAAGAAAGCAAATTTAGGTGAAGGATGAAAATTAGAAAATGCGAAAATCAGTACGCATAGGAGATTGTTGGATACTGATATTTATGCAGGATTAAGATTAGAAAATGCAATAATATAGTAGACAGTTTGAAACTGATATTTAAGTCAGACTCATCGCGAGGGTAATACGAATGTGTCCAGATATCCGAGTCCAAATCACGCGAGTATCCTGATACTCAGAGCTAAAAATTCAGTAGCTATCCTAAATTGGACACAAGATTCAGATATTCGTAAATCACGAATCAACACCCATGAAACCCCACGTTCAATTCACAATACTCTCGTCAAATCTACAGAAGTTAAACGATCTCCAGTTTCAGAGAAAAGAACTCATCAGCAAGGAGGCGATCGAGAAAAAAAAAAAAAGAAGCAGCGTCGGTCGGTGAAACGTCGACGGGAGCGGCCAGCCTCGAACCCGTCACGATTCGCTCCCGAATCGGTTCGATTAATCGCGTTAAGCGACAACGATCGATAATTGGCGTTGCCTAATCGCGACACGACGAGGCACCGGCCAGCCAGGCAACGATTATGAGACGACCTAACCCCTGTTAGGCGGACCAGGCCACGATCGTTGGGCCTCATGCTGGGCCCACTCCTTATTTACCTCGGCCGTAGCCGCGGTGAGGCAACAACGCACCACTCGGAAACCAATGGGCTTATCTCCATCAATAAGTACCTGTCGGGTGCACGAGCGACCATGTAGTGTGCCTTCGTGAACGTACCGCGCGCGGCCTGCTATTTCATCTCCATTCATAGGGTGATCTGAATAACCGGCAAGATTTGCACGATCGACCGGCATTCTGACCGGATCGAACGCCACGCCACGCCGCTTGCGAAACACACGCCTCTGTGGAAACGTGTTTTCGGTAGCTTTCGTTCGTTTGTTCGCGATCCACTCGTGATCCGGATCCTTCGCCGCTTTGTTCGACGAGGTCGACGAATACTTCGTTTGCACTTCCCTCGCTTTTGCTAACATACTGGTTTCGAGCTTCTCTTCGAAATGGATACGTGGAAACAGTTGTTTTGTATTTGTTGATTTCTTTTTGGGGGGAGATTTCTGAGACTGTCGATTTTTAGTTAGGTGCGGTGTAATCTTTTGCTTTTGTCGAGGTTAGATATTCTGTAGTGACGATGAGTTGATTAAGTCAGGTTAGGTTGGGGAGTAATGAAGTATGGATTATTGGATGCTGAGAATCTTCCATTTTTAAATTAATTAAAATTAATGCATTTATTGATTTGGTTTGGAGAATATTTCTGAGACTGTGTGTCGATTTTTAAATAGTTACGTTGTAATCTTTTCTTTTTTTGAGGTTAGGTGTGCAGTACTGAGTTGATTAAGGTTAGAACGAGGAATACTGAACTATAGATAACTGGATGCTGACAATCTTCGATTTTTAAATTAATTAAACAAATGAATGATGCCGAGTTTTAATTAGTTACATTGTAATCTTTTCTTTTTTTGAGGTTAGGTCATTACCGGGTTGATTAAGGAAGATTAGAATGAGGAGTACAATCTTCGATTTTCAAAATTAAAATTAACATTCAAGATCTCCTGCGTGACTTGATTCACTATATTGTTATATTATTGCAGAATAAGTTACATCATGAATATACATATAAGCTGACATAAGGGTAGCAATTTAGAGTCAGACTTTTCAGTTCAGGCAGACGAATAAACAAATTCCCTTTCAATTTTCTCTCTCTCGAAAAAAAAACAGAGACACCAATACACTGCCACACATGCATTTTCATTTACAAGAAAAACATTTCATCTCCTCCGTTTTAATGGACACGTTAACACTGTTAAGGCTTAAGAAAGGAAGCCAGTCTTTCTCAAATTCCAACCACTAATCCGTCTAATCGATTCTATCATCGACAACGTTCATTTCAGTGTAACAAAAAAAAAAAAAGAAATAATGAAAAAACTGCTCGTAACTAACGCACCAAGGTGCTAACTTATTGCCAGACGGTTCGAATCGACGGCAGATTAAAAGTGGAGAAATTACAGCGTTGCCCAATACGAGCGATCGGTAATTACACGCGGCGGAGAAGTCAGTGGACGCGTCAATCGGTGCTCGATCGCTTAACGCCGTCGTTACTTTAACGAGCAGCCGTTTCACCAACAACATTGTTTTGCAAAACGTGAAATTGGCCCGCGTTTCTACGGCGGATCCAACACACCGGCAACGTTAATTTCTTTTTTCTTTCCCCACCGTCCGAGCCAGGCTTGACCAGGACAGCGCCAATAGAAAGCGTGCACGGCTGAAAGCTGTGGTAATCTCGACGATTAAAGTCCTCTTACCGTAATGGAAGAGGCAATATCCGACGGAACGGTGAACGTGCGGGCCGCTCTGTTGCATTGTGCTTTGTAATTGTTGTAAATTGAACGACTCGACAGGACCTCAACACTGCTACGCCGCTGATAAATATCTTGCTTTTCCTACCGTGCATTCACGTCTCCTTGCGAGCGAATCGCGATGACGCGCGGTTCTACGCGACGCGGTTTCATTTCTTAGACAATCTGATCCTTGCTCAGCTTTTCCTCTTGTTTCCACGAGAAACGTTTTGTACGGAGGTGATTATGTATGCGAGGTTGAAGTGAAGAAACAGAGAATTATGAATGCGTTAAGGTAGATTATTAACCCTTTCGTTGTTGGACGCGTATGTCCCACATGAGTGCTCCAAGAAAAATTGATATCAATTTAGTGTCCATTACAGACGTGATGATTGATAGATAAATAACAAATTTATAGAGAGAGAAAATTTTTCTTCCATCTTATTCACCCTTTGAAACCATTTAAAATATATGTAAAAAATTTTTCATGACAACATAGCTAGAGAAATTAATTAGGTGACCTGTTTTACGTGGTACATTTCATGTTATAATTGAATATTGATATATATGGCATATTAGAAATTATCGATGTTGAATGTTTAAAACTTTTGAAAAAATTAAGAAAAATTAGAAAGTATGAAAATATTGACCTGTGGATTTTAGAAATCTTTTAATTGTTGTTCCACTACAGTTCATTCACTGTTAATTAACCCTTTGCAATCGAGTGGCGACTGAGAAGCGAAATTAAATACTTGCCACTTGGTAAATAATTCATCAAGACAGAGAACAGATCTATGGATCGCCATAGTGAAACAGAGAATACACACGAATATTTAAATAATGTAGTATAGTTTATTTCTACGTTAATTTTAACAAATTTCAAAGATCCCATTTGCAATCTTTCCTACAGCAAAATGACCTTCGAGTGCAAAGAGTTAAAAGACAGTAGCTTTTCTTTTGCAATAACAAACTCTCCAACCCGACATATAGTAACTAAAAAAGAATTGTCATCTTTCGACAAAAATAGAACTTGTAATAAAAAAATTCAATTACGAACTTCACGAAATACTCACTTGTAAAACGTGTTTTAAAACTGAATGAAAAATCAATCCGTTCGAAAATCATCGTCTGCATAAAGCTCGAAGGATCCCTCGAAGTCGATAATCACGCAAAGAAGACGCCGCCAGAAGAGCAATAATTAATACCAAAGAAGATTAAATTGCGAGTCTGCGGGACGTCCCCGGCTCGGTAATGACTTCATTAATAAAAACGCGAGCGTGACGATTCCTCTTTGGGTGCTTCCCTTGGAAGATGACCTTCCTGGAATAGCATCCGACGCACGATGACTCTACTGCTAGTAGAACCGGAACAAAATCGTGATTTTACGCTAGAACCGGTAGAAAAGAATAGCCGAAACACAGCAAAACCCGGTTATACTCGAACAGACAATTTCCATCGCGTGAAATCAACGGGTGGAAAGAAGAAAAAGACAACACACCCGGCAAGAAATGACCTACTGGCTTTTTCAACGTTCGCGGAAAAATGGTCGCGCTCGCATGTTCGATGAACAGGCCCCGCCGCGCCGATCTATTTTAATGGAAAACCATGGCAAATCCTCGTTTTCTTTTTCCCTTCTTCCCTCTTTTCCTCCTCTACCTAGCCTTGTCGAAACTTATTATCGTCACGGTGCATTTGCGATTCCAGAGTCATATTCATCGTTGAAAAGTTAATTGCGCCACTTTTCCTGGCATTTAAATAGCCGTTTAAATTATCGTAAACGGTTGGTAGAGAGTTTACGAAGGGAGCACGGTGGAAAAAATTAATAGAATTCTGGACAGTTCTCTTTTGAGAAATATTTTCGTTGGTAATTGCATATCTCTCGAGAAATCGATTAATTCCTTCGTTGGCATTGTGAGTAATAATATTGCTACATGCTTTGTAATAGAAATAGAATTTAGAAAGTATTGCAATGTTTTGTTAAATATTTTCATTTTAGGATCGTAGAAAATGTAGTAGAAAAGTAGTGAACAGTGAAAGAACGAGTAGTGAAATATTGTCTAAAATTCTCGTTTTAAGTTTCATTGGTAATTCCAGGGAATTTCGGTGAAATAGACCTCCATAAAACGCTGTCATGCTTTGTATTTCTCTTCCCCGACGATTAAGCATTTGCATTGCTAATTGGATTGTAATTACATGCAAAAAACAAGCTGTCTGTGCAATCGATCGATCTTGATCGTCACTTGAATGAAATAGTAAATCGTCCACTACGACGCAGTAGAGTACAAACTCGTAGTAAATCCTTTTTCGTCGACACCTGTTAACATTATTGCCGACCTACAAGTCATAATCATTGGAACATTAATTACAAAGAGAAAAGTGTCTCTTTTAAGACTTGAAATTAGAATTTTTAAGTTGTAATTTAATTTTAATTTTAATTTCATTTTAACATTGATTTCAATATTAATTGAATTTGAATTTTTCTTTTCTACGTTTCGTTCAAAGTTCGACGAGCATAGGAAAACTAAATTTCCGCAAAATGTTTGAATGTTCTTTTGTTCGATATCCGTAATTTCTCTGGGTACACATAATTATGTGTAAAGACCACTAGGAACAGTTTTATTATCCCGTAAATAACATTTACATTGGAAAATGGTAAGTAAAACCGTATCTAAAATCAGCGTCCGTATCCTAAACGCCATTGAGGCTCCTTGAAAGGTCGAAACCAGCCGAGAGTGCACGAGCTATTTCTGGATAAAGACACACCTTTCGTCGGTGCACCGTTATAGATCGGGGTCGATGCAATTATTTCCGTAATTAAAGACAATTATCGTTATTGGCCGATCGTTCTCGATCTTCGAGGGGGGCCAAGAATGCGCCCGAAGCGAATCGGGATCACGGAGATATATCTTTATCGTGGCCCTATAGAAAATCTCTTTCGTGAGTTTAGCGTGACATAGAAAAATTTTCATCTCCTTTCACGATGGTCGTGAACTTGAATACAATTCTTTACAAGATTTTTTCGTTGCTTCGCTAAAAAATTATTTATATTTCTGCTATTTTTTTCATTACTTCTTTGATAAGTATATAAAAGGATACTGTAAATTTGACTGAAAACTTCTTATATTGAATGTATACTGAAAAAAGAAGCTTCTCTTCTGCAAAAAAGAAACTGACAAATATTTCTGTAACTTTGTACTTTTTGGATACCAACAATATTCCATTCGCACATTAACAAACTCATTGCCTAACAAACTCAATTTTCTTAACAAAACTAATGAAAAATTTGAACAAAGCAAAGGACAGAAACGTTGAAACAACTTCTAATAACAAGTACTCATTATCAAATCTGAAACCGAGCATTCTACGATTTAATCAAACAGCTCCTCCACCTACAGCCCAAGTTCGAATGCAAGAAACCTATCGAATAGTCTCTGGTCTCTCGATTCACTTGGCGAAGGGGGTCGTTCGACCGGTGATTTCACCGCGAAAACGCCACTAAATTCCTACAGTTTATACGTAATAACGCCACTCTGTATCGCGAACCGCATGAACGAACGAAGGAAGGAACGAACGAGCGAGACACGTTTCCCGAACTTCGTGTCCGCTCGGTTCGAAACACTATTTTACCCGAGCTGGTGTCGGCCGGCCCGTTTACCATATTTCATCCCATAAATATTTCTAACGTCAGTGTATCCCTCGTTCCGCGATCGCTGAAAAAGCTTTCTTGCATAATTCCTCGGCCCCTTGCCGCAGCAAATCCACTTCCATCCCTGCCGGCCTTCTTCTCTCAGCATCCTTCTATTCGTCTATCGTTTTCTCTTTGGCCGTCGCATATCGAGCTCTCCGCAGCAGCATGGATCCTGGCATACGGCCAGGAATATTTATGGTATTACTTGGCGAAGCTTGAATAGCAAAGCCGCGGTATGTCCTACAAGTTATCGGAGAGTTTGCTTCTTGGGTGGCTTCTCGGCTCCCCAGGGGGTGCCTCGATCCTTTTTTCTCTCCTTGCCTCCCTCTACTCTGGCCATCTTCTCTCCACACTGTGTGCACGCGGTTCCTTCTTCTTCTTCTCTCTCGGCAGCACCGTGTTCCCTCTTTCCTCTTTCTTTATCTATCCTTAGCAACGTCCGTGCTTCTCTCCTTTCCGTCCAGACACCGTAACGTATTCTAATGGAATTACCTGCCTATTACCACGTTCTGGCCCGTGTATTTCTCATCGTTGCGGCGGACGCCTTTCTCGAACCGCTTCCGACGAAACGTTACCGATCCGGCCGCTCGCTTTATCGCCAGGCCGGTTCCAGCAACCTTAAAACTTCACAGCGATAGGTCTTTCGTATACGAACGGCAAATGAAAACGGTGTTTTGTATAGGAGGAACGAGTATGTGTGTAGAAGAGATTCACTGGGCTTGAAGGGTGGACTCGAGACGTGTAAATGAGAAGAGAGCATTGGATAATAAGAAGAACTGGGGAATTGTGAGTGGAGAGAATTAGTGAGTTTGAAATGTAATTGGTTTCGATGAATTATTAGTGGTAAAGACTGTTCGTTTTTTGTGTGTCTTGGGAAAGGTAATGGAAAGCATGTTTGTGCGAAATTTAATTATGAATGTTTACTGTGTGTTCTCGCATTTGTCGAAGTTTCAATTTTATTTTGATGTCAGTAAGTATATTGCATTTGAAACTATTTTAATTGCAATATAGCTTTCTTTAAGTTGCACAGTTTTCCTTAACAAAACTGTATGACTGTGAATTTGAAAAATTGTAGGTATTGTCGAATTGTTATTCATAAATTCGATTAAAGAAAAGTGAGCTCCAAATAGAAAAGCTCCATCGATAATTAATACCGAAAACATCTTCTTTATTACTAAACACGCATCTATAGTACTTCTTAGAATTAAAATAGCAACAAATTAATGAATTCAAACTCCAACTCAAAGGTACAAAAAAATACCTTCTTTTACATAAACAGAACTTTTTCTTCCTTGAAAATGATAACTTCGACGAAGCGAAAGCACTCGAATAACTAGTTGCACAAGCAACTGATACATCTCAGCTGCGAAACATAATTCTTCCCATTTTCAGTTACAACTGCAAAAAATGTCCCAGTAATCAGAAAATTCCTTATTGAAAGAGTCTCAAATGATACACGTAAGTATCGAATTGATCGTGACGGAAAAAGGACGCCGGTTATCCCGTCGCAAAAAATAAACCTGAACACGAGGCGGCCCTTTTTCCCTCGGAACTCGTATAATCAAACCGCGATTCATAATTTCTATCATCCGGCGGCCGCTCCGTTCGGCTAATTAAATGCGCCGCTCTCCTCTCGTGGAGGGTTGGTAGCGTCGTAAGCAATATATCGACGGGATCCACGACATGATGAACAGGTTTCCATGGAACGTCGGTGACGAGAAAAAACCACGTTGTCCGCGTGGCCGTTAGGCTCGCGATGACGGATGCCCGGGAGAGACACCATTTTGTTCACGCTCGGTACGATGCTGGTGATTTCAACGCGCTCGCCCAGCCTGAAACGATGCTCTAGGTCTAGGAACACCCATCTTCTCTCCAGAATTATTCGTAATTATCGAAGAATTCGAACGGGATAAACTTTAGTGTCGCTTCAGTTCGAGCGCGAGTTTCGCGGAATTTTTGCGGGGAAAATAGATGATTGAATAATTTAGGTATACTCCTAGTGGAAGAAGTGAGCAATCTTACTTTTAGCACGGAATTAAATTCCCTAGTTCTTCGTATTCGACGATGAGGTGATAAAGTGAAGATACTGATAACGAGATGAAGAAATATCGCAATTGTGGTCTGCTTAATCAAGGAAATGAGTGATATCAGAGATTAGTGGAAGTGTACAACGTTGCAAAATTGATTAATCTGTCTTTATGTTTTATCTTAACCTTGTAACCCATAAAATCCGAAGAAAATGAAAATATTCTTGACTAAACAATTTCAAATGTTTTGTTTTTACTTTCCTGTACTTCATTTCTCTACTCGTTTTATCTGTTTAACAATACTTCTTCAGAACCACTTACTCTCTTCTCTTCTTCTAATTCCTCGGACAAAAATCCAAACGTAAACTTGCAGCGCTATATTTAATAACTCTGGCGTATATTTCGCAAACATTCCCTGCTTCCTCGAACGCACAAATTGTTCGCAAAACAGAGTATTGAATTATTATACCCGCGAGTACTCGGTTCGTTCGTGGAAACTATTCGACGCCGTGAGAAACGCAAACGTTCCCGGCGCGATAGAACGCTGAATTGGATCCGTAAATATTTTCTACGTTCGCAGAAATCATGTATATTCGCGCGAAAATTGAATTCTTCCCTCCAACAAACTATCGATAATATCCAAGCAGGTGAGATCGCAAATGGAGGCCATTTAAACCAAAAAGAAAAAAGGAAAAGCGTTACACGGAACACCGTTTTTAATCAAGATTCCCAGTATCGTTTCTGCGGCCTGGTCGAATTGTAATTAAGTTTCTCCTGGACGTTTAAGGCAGATTATGAAACGCCGTACGTTTCGTGTTAATAATCCTTCCTCCTAATCCTTCCAGCGAGACGAGCTCCGTCCTGTCGAGCAGCGACAGAGGGCCCGAGGGCTTTCGATTTAATCTTTCCAAGGTGAAAAAAGGGTTACACGGCCTCGGCCGAACGCATTTGCCTCTGATAAATCCAATCAGATCGGCTGTCGACACAGAGATCCTTGCCTTCTCCTCCTTCCTTCTTCGCTACAGCCTGTCGTCCTCTTTCTTCTTTCGCCTTCTTCTTTCCAGCCACGAGAGCTCCCTCTTCGCCTTCCTCTCCGTTCTCTCGGTGTAAACTAGTTTTGAGAAAGGGATAAAAAGAACCAGTGCATCCTCGAGTGATCACATAATCGTGCGTTCACCCCGAGAGACCAGGCCTACGCGATCTTCTTCTCTTCTCTTCTCCCTTCGTTTCACTTCGTCGCTGACTTCCACCACGTCCCTCTCTTTTCTTCCCCCTTTCGTCCTCCTTTTGCCTCTCATTCTTCGCTCGTACCCTCCGTCCTAAATGTTACTCTTCGTCTTCATTTTCTTCTCTGTTCTCTTCTTCCTCTTTTCGACCGGTTTATTTTTAGACGGTACTTCAAACAGCATCCCATTCATCGCTACACGTTCCGTACTCCACAGCTAACATAATGCAGTTTGTACGACGTTCAATTTGCTAAATCGTTCTGGGTCTTCATCCCTTGTGCCCTTGATATTAACGGTACAGCTTGTCGGCGAAACGAGTTTTATAGGGCGGGATGACATCGAAGGCGGTCCCTCTCGAAAGAAGTTTTCTTCGAAGCAAGAATTGGCACGATGGCTCTTCCAAATGGAATTATACATTCAGAATTTATGGAAGTATGTTTAACGGACTGTCGTGGATTACCGTTGAAATAGTTTCGCTGATTAGTTAACATTCTTCGTGTCGTGTTAAATTTAAACACACATTCTCTCTTTTCATCTTTTTCGTAAATTGTATCGTTAACCCTTTCGCTACTATTGGCGCCTATAGGCGTTTTGCAAATTTGCTCGCACTGTACTTTTGGAGCCTTTCGGTGCACTTCCACTTAATTTAATTTTTTTAAAACGATACGGCCAAAATAAGAAATTCTGCAACCGTGGTTAAAAAATTACTGTCAGCCACCCAAAATCTGCCGTAGCAAAAGGGTTAAGAAATCACTGTAAAATATAAAATTACTAATTAATTTGATCGAATATCAGGAATTGTTGTTTCTTCGAAAAATTAATACTTCGTCCTGTTAGCCAGAATATTAGGTTGCACTTCTTCGATGAAATTGTTTTTCAATTTTACTTTCAACCTGTTCTTAAGCCGTCAGATTCACTTTGTAATGAAATACTCTTCTCTTTTAATATTCCCTAACCTGTCTGTCTTATCTGTTTCTTTAGATCTCCCGTTTCACTTTGTACTTCGCAATGTATTATAACTTCGTTTCTCCCCGAGATTTCTTTATCTCACATTCGATCTTCTTTGCTTCGCTCTTCACTCTTCTTACGTTTCGTTCCTTTTCAACTTCTCCATCTTATCCCCTGCTTCAAGCTCTCTTGATACCTTCCTATTAATACTTGCTTCTGCTTTCTGTCCTGACTTCACTGGACCACTCTACATTGTATATCTCATCTGCTTAATCCATTTCAAAGAATTCTCCGATCTAGCATTTTAATTTTTTTCGAATCTCTTCCCGCGTTATTTCTATGTTTCTTTTATTATAATTTACCATTACTGCTACTTATCTCTTTATAAAAATTAAAAGCAGTTCTTTGTTATATTTTTTCAAATATCACAACAATTTTGTGTCATATTTTTATTTTTTATATGCAATTAAGCAGTGCTTTTAGTTTATTCGTTCTCTGCAGTTTTAACTCGATTCGTATCTGTATTTCACCATTTCCCTTTCCATATCTGGATCACAAGAGTAATCACTTTCTGAAACTCCTATTTGCAGCTGGCTGATCTCTCTCACCCTACCAATCTCTCTCTCTTTATCGAGTATTTCTATCGTCGATCGAATCGTCTTCCGCGCGAATCGGGCCACGATACGCCGTTGATGGAAGTTCGATTGTTATCTCGAAAGATTAAAGCATCCAGTCGAGATGAAGGCGACTACCGGCTTGGAAATTTTCTTTTCTCACGGCTCACTGATCGAACTTTACTGCCGTATGAGAAGAATGATAATCGCGAGCTTATCTGTATCAATTGAAAAAACAAAGCACACGTAGTACATTATTGTGGCGTCGATAGAAGTTGGAAGGTAACGAATACACTTCCGCGACCAGCTGCAAACTGTTTCATTAATTCTACATCGATTTACAACTGGGGTTGTTTTTATTCGTTTCTTCGAAGATACTACTGAACTTCGAAACTCATTGAAATTAAATTCCAAGAGTGATTAACAAAATAAGAAATAAAATTGCTAAGCCTTTAAACAATTTAAATGTTCCCTTTCTTCAAAAAAAAAAATTTCCAACTCTGTAAATTAATATAATTTTTCACACTCCGTAGGCAAACTGAGTCGTTTACGTCCAAGCCTAACTCTTTTCCTATTCTAGGCTTCTGGGATACTTATCAAAGTCTCTCGACGTTGCACAATTTTTTCAATTTTTTTCAGTAAAAATAAAAATTCGTTTCGAAGAAATACAAGAGTGAAGTTTTACTTGATTACCTAAGAAGTGTCAAAAATTGTACCTTTAAGTTCCAACAATTGACAGAAAATCGTAAAATTCTCACCGAAGGTTCCAACGCTAACATTAAACACGATCAGCACAGCTGACAATCGCAAAACGCCAATTAAACACTCCCACAGTTTGCTCCGCCGTTTCTTCAACAAACCTCGATTTCCCGTTTTTACCGAAATCTTCAACACTTCAATGAAGCCATCAGCTTCACGCCTACGCCCGTGAAGCAAAACCGATCGATCACCACGCTCCGCTAGCCACGACCTAGGAACACCTCGGAAAAACCGAAGATACAACGTCTCCCATTTTTCTTCGATCCACCGAAGAGATCCAATTCCGCGATCCCGTCGAATCGGTTCACCGGCAGTATCGGTCGATCTGGAGACTCATCGTACGGCCCCTTATCTACGCTGGCCAATAATTATGTTCCGCGCGGTGAGACACGATGGATCAGCGAGATCGATCGGCGAGATCGTTCGCGATTAGAGGCGGCCGTGTCGCTGGAAGGGAAAGGAATCCAGCGGAAAGAGACGAATTTACGGTTCGAGCGGTGCGTGCACGGCCAAACATGAATGAGCGAACCGATTTATCGATCGCGATCGAACCGGTCCCAGGAGCAGGCCTCTCGAGCTGGCCCAACAGATCGAAACGACAACTTCCCTCGCCCACGGCGGTTCACGCGTGGAAAAAGCGCGATAGAAACAGCCGGGGACAGGTTGGCGGAAACGATCTCTCGCCCGCGTCAGACTCGCGACCTCTGACAACGTAACATCACCGATTTCGATGAAACTTCGGTATATTGTAGTACTCGAAAAAATATTCGGCACGTATTTTTTTATATCCTCGATCGTCCACGCTGAAGTGTTAAAAGTCGTCCTCGAAGATGAGGCAAATAAACATTTAGTGAAAATTGTTTATCATTTTGTATTCGTCAAAATCGTTATTGAAAAATAAGAACTTTGTTACTTTACAATTTTCCTCGATCTCTAATAGTTTCCGAGATATTCGACTAAACATACTTGCACCCTCGTAACTTCGAGGGCGATTTTCACCCCTCCACAGTGGACGATCGTCGATATAAAAAAATACGTGTCGAATATTTTTTTGAGTTCTATTATGTACCAAAGTTTCGTTGAAATCGGTGAGATATTATTTTTGGATGTTCCATCGTAAGTGGGAACTTCGGGAATCCGCGGTTTCTCTCGTTTTTCCTGTACGGCCCACGCGTTGAAAATTACGGCCTGCGATTAATTCTCGCGGCAGGAAAGACGCTTGGTGACTGTATATGTGCATGCCGAGGCAGTCGTGAAAGAAGCGAAACGCTGTCCGGAGGATGATGCATCGCCGTGGAAAACGGTGCCTGGTTGCGGCGGCCGAATGGAACGATCGGTGCACTGGTTCGTGTGAATCGAAGTGCTGGTTTGAATGGAGGTGGTAACGCGATAGCGTACGGGTGGATGAAGACGGTTGGTGTTGGAGGAGGTGAATGAGGAAGAGGATGTGGATAGGCAGAGATACGTGTTATTCTAATGGATTAATGAATGAGAAAGGGCAGAGGAATGAGGATGTTTGGCGAGATGTAGTGGATTAATATTCTTAGTCGTGGCGTAAGAATTGAAAGGAACAAGAGTTACGAATGTTTGCTGTAACTACCTTCTTTTTTTTGGCTTTAGAATGTTTCGAAGTATATACAGGGTGTGCGAAATGTCGGGGAAAATTTCGGGACAATAATTATTGCTACTGGTATTGAAGTATTGTTTGTATTATGAATTGAATATTTTTCAAGATCATCGAGATCATTGAAGATTACTTTCTTTTTGCTATTGACAGTGAACTGATTTTAATGGTGAAATTAGTGTGAGGAAGTAAGGATTAGAAAGACAATATTATTTAAGAATCAGGTAGTTTGACTTCAAATGAAAAATCATCAGTAATCGAAAGATTAATCTCAAGCTTTGAATTAAACTGAGACATTTTAGGTGAATATGTATTTTATCAATTGCATTTGAAACATCCTACTATACTAACTTAATTCTTCCTTATATCGTTGGAAATATATGCACGAGTGTCACTCAGAAAGTACTATTTTATTCAATTAATTGACTGAAGTATCTATTTTGAAACTGTGAATCTGTCTTAAAAATACATTTAATTCTATGTAACCAGAGACAAGGAAATGCATAGATTAAAGTAAGAACTACCATTGACAATAATTAATAACGACCATAATTACCCGAAAGAAAACCAACTTAAAAGTAATCAATATTACCAAATTTATCGCTTCTCGACGATTATTAATGCTTCTATTCGACACTTTTTTCCACTACCAGCAGTCAACTCATTAATTCATTGTTTCGCTGAAAAACACGGCAATAAATATCGCCTCGTAATAAAACGATATCTACCTGTGTACAAGAGTTTAAAATAACAAACGACTAAAACGACATTCAACAACGTACAGCGTAGAAATTGACCGAAATTAAACAGATTACCGAATGAATCATTACGTACAAAATCATATCGCCCCATATTTCTTTCGATCGAACCACGAAGAAAAGATTTAAATGCCGCAAATGCGTTTCGAGGCTAATCGCGCATGAAAGACCGAGCAAATGGATCTGTTCAAATTAGCATTAAAGGCGCCTCGGCTGTTCGATCGGAAACGCCATTACGGAGGTGTAAAATTAATCGCGATTAACCCGCGGTCGTTTTAAGGATATAATCGTTACGTTGCGGAAATATCGCTCGGATGAAGACTATAAACGTCTCGGGATGCTAATTCTCGGTGGCCATTAAGCTTCGATGCGAGATTTATTCGTCGAACGGTTTTATCTCGTACCGGATTTAATATCGTCGTTTCGATCGTCCGAGCGAACGCGACAAATCAAATCCATTTCGCGGTATCTAACAAGCCAAACAGCGGGCTGGTTGTTGCCTCTTCCACGGTGGAAATTTTCACGAAATTAACGAGTTTAATCGGATCTACGATCGCGTATATTTCTGCCGCCACGGACGAGCACACATGTGCTAACGAGCCTGTAATTAAGATTCTTCCAGCGGTCTTATCGGCACGACGCATGAACATTGTAACGAGATGTTGAATCGTAGAGGGAGAATGCGAATAAGACGATGGCCACGCGGTTATCTTGTCCGTTGAAAAACAACGAGCCAGGTGTAACGTCCAATTACAAAGGACGAGCTGATCTTGGACCACGGGATCGAGTTTATACGTGATAGCGCCGTGATTCCGGGTGAATGATACGGCGCGATAAGATTCGCGAGTGCTTGCAGCCGAACGAGAAATTAAAGAAGAAACAAATACTCATTCTAACAGCCAGGCGGAAAGATTGCTAAATCCAGGGAATGATACGCGTAAAATCTAATTACTCGAGCGACTAGTAGATAAGTTCGTTGATAATCGAAGCAACTAACGAAGAATTTATATTAATCATTCGATCGTTTTATCGAGTGTCCGTGCATATACGTGCGTCTACAATTTTCTGAAAAATTTAATTTATATAGTATCTAAATATATTTATACGTATATGTATAGCTGAAATGAGATCACAAATGCTTAAATAAGAAAATTTGAGGCCCAAGATGCTTAAATAAAAATATCTGAGGCCCCAAATGCTTAAATAAAAATATCTGAGACCCCAAATGCTTAAATAAAAATACCTGAGGCCCAGTGTGTCTAACTAAAAAAATCTAAGGCCCCAAATGCTAAAATAAGAATATCTGTGACTCTAGATGCTTAAATAAGAAAACCTGAGGTCCCAAATGCTTAGATAAAAATATCTGAGGTCCCACACAAAAATCTGAAGCCCCAAATGCTCAAATAAAAGAATCTGAGGCCCCAAATGCTTAGATAAAAATATCTGAGGTCCCAAACGCTTAAATAAAGAAATCTGAGGCCCCAAATTTTTAAATAAAAATATCTAAGGCCCCAAATGCTCAAATAAAAATATCTAAGGCCCGAAATGCTAAAATAAAGAAATCTGAGGCCCCAAATACTTGAATAAACACAAAAAACGAAGAACTGATAGGTACACAGAACAGAAAGCCCATGATTTATCGAACAAACAAAGAAAAAATGAAAATGCGTATCATCATTTACAAAGAGTAATTACACCCGGATTAAACACCGTGCAAATTACGCCTAATGGCGGTATCTCGCACCGAAGAATTTCTTTAAGCGAGTATCGCTAAATAGGAACGCAACATCTCGGCGCGAAACCAGCCGAGTAGTCCCTCCTGGTGTACAATTTCTTAAACGAGCAAAACCTCAAGAAAGCCTCCCGCCAAACTAGGCATCAAGCAACGTCTTCTGCGGGCCTGTCAGCGATCCAACAGTTGCAAACGGCGCGCATTCTAAGGTAGTTTACCGCGAGTGTAATCCTGTGTGCAACACGAACCGCGGTGGTTTCTCTGTGATTTCACGTGTGTGATATGGCGGGGGTGCCAAAGGCGTGCGACAACGAAACATAAGCGAGCATCGCGCGCGCGCGCGCCATCGGGAGAAGAAAAATCGACGGGGGCTCGCGTAGGCGTCAAGTTAATAACCTTACGCCTCGTCGCATTAACGTCTTCTTACGAGGAGTTACGAGCTATGCGAGATTCGCGTTGTGCCGCGAGGACGCCCCTCGAACCGCCACAGGATCGATAATTATCGGTTTCGCGAGACGCGCCGCGAGAATCCTACGCCTAATTGCGATGTACAGGGTGGTTTTAAACGAGAGAACGCGAGTTTCTCGTGTTTAACGTTTCTGTCGATGGAGAAATTTATCGCGAATTTCGTAATTGTATTTTTGAGCTGTTTTAATTATGACGATTTAAGGTGAGAAGAAATAGGGTGACGCTGAAATAGGTGGACAAAGTTTGATACTGTATTTTACTTTTCTATTTTATTTTACAGGTATGGAAACAGTTTTTCTGAGGTATAAACACATTTTGTTTAATACAGTGTATTGTAGGAATGATTAAAATTTATTTAAAGGAATTGCTGAAAATTATTTCCTTCTGCAACTATACATGCTTCGCTTTTACGTTTCGTAGACAGTCGAAAACGCTAAAAAATTCTTAACTTTGCCACAAGGGGCAATAATTCGGTTTTTGAGTGTTTCTAGACTATCCTACTAAGAAAAATCCAAGAGTGCAGATTTTGTGCAAAGATTTCAAACAATATTAAAAACCAGGATAAACACGGCTCAAAGAAACGACAAAAATTTCTCACAGACCTAATATATTTGGAAGAAAAAATTTGTGAAAAAGGAAGGAAGAAATAAAATATAAAAATATCTAAGAAAGAAAGATAGGAAAAGTGAATCCTAGCAAAAAATAAAAATTATTAACGCTTTATGTTTATTCTATTTTCATCTAATATATTTTTCAAAAATTTACTCTATTTTCGTTCTAGTCATTTACTAAACAAGTTGCTCATAAAATCTGTAAGCTCATTCCATCACGTCAAGATAAATCTGTATTAATTTTAAGACGTAGCTTAAGACATTAATTCAGAGCTACCCTGTATATCGTACCGGATTACATGAGACGAAACAACCTTTATCCAATATTCTTCATTTGACATTGTTCTACACTTTCACTTCTCAAGTCTGTATTAATTTCTTTTCAATACTCTCCTATAATTTATAAATTCGATACAGTACGTATGCAATATAAAGTTGACGTAAATGGTAACATAATTTTAGCATCGATTACAACAATCCCAATTTTCCAGCTTCGAAATCCCACGTAATCTTCAATTACAAGGTAATCAATAAACGTAAAACAAAAACTGAATATAACACATACAACATAATTCACCAAACGGCAAAATGTTCAAATTAAAAAACAAATTAACCACGCAGCACTGGAACCTTCCACAAAAATAACACAAAACAAGCAAACACAAAAATGGCAAATTAATCGAGTAATTACACACACATACAAAGCCCCGCAGACCCCAGCAAAAACGCTCGTACGTCTCTCTTTAAGGTTGTCGTCCAACCTCAACGATCCCCCGAATAACCTTCCAAAAATCGAACACCTCAGCTGGCCTTAATCATCGCCGAAAATGACCAACGTAAAATCTCACTCTCGTTCCAACAAGCATAAAACATCCACCGCCAAATAAAGCTGTCTCGAAGCTGCAAGAACAACGCGGCACTTCTCCTGCAATCGTGTCCAGGTTGGAGGCTGCGAGAGGAAGCATCGACGACTGGTCTCTGCCTCCAATTTAAAATGAAATTCCAGGACTGGACGTGATTTTCCAGCCGCTGTTACGTTTACACGCCGTCGACGAGCTACCGTGGCGCGGTGCATAAAGATGAAATAATAATAAAAAGGAGGAGGAGAAACGAGGGGAACGTTTCTCTCCGCAGCTGGTTCCTTCTGCTCACGATTGCCCCGAGCCCACGGATGGCGCACGTAGGACGCCGCCGCGTTCGAACGACTTCATTACTGTCAAGACAGAGTGCTAATTACCGCGGCTCATTAAGCCCCGTTAAATTGTTGACAGTAACCGCACCGCGCGCGCTCGCGTTTACCAACCGCGTAACGACGGAATTCTTGGCCTACAAAATGATCGTAAAGGATCACCCGATTATCGAGGCGAGGCGATATCCTTACCTCCTCGCTGAAATAACGGGCACTCGCGGTTCTCCAGGAACGAGCCGCTCGAAATCATCCTGGCGCCTTGCTAGCTCGTACACACGCCGCGGATGATTCTCGGTAATGGTCATCGAGCAGCCGCGTAAATTACGCCTATCGGTATATACCCGTGGTTCAAGAAGCTGTTCTCGCGAGGCGAGATGACACTTTAAGCGACGGCGTTTGCCGGAGAATTTATCGGTGTACACCGAGGGCTCTTCGAGCAACCGTTTCGGTTCTCCTCCTCGGTGACGAGGCAACGGAAAGCGAGAAGGAGAGAAAGGTGTTCGAGATGCCGCTCACGTCCTAACCCCTTGCTTCTTTCTTCGTTTTAAGAAGCCGAGGGAATGGGGCTGTCTGTCAATATTAATTGAACGCAGGAAAACAGTATTTCGTGCGTTCTCTCTCGCGACTTACACACCGAGGGATTTCTCAAGGAATTACGTATAGGGAGTTATCGTCGCATTTAGGACGGAATTATGACATTGTGTCGCTTTAACGAGCCGGGGGAATTTTTAAGGACGAAAATTTACGTTCGGTATTAGAGCTTTCTCTGTGAAGGTAAATTTAATGACCTGAGAATTTTTAAAGGAAATCTGTACTTGTCGATACACTTGGGGTGTGCACATAAAACGAGATAGCGGCAGATATAAAGATGAAATACAGTAATAGGCAATAAACAATGGGTGATAAAGAAATTTTATCGCGATGGTGCCTTTAGAGATCCGATGAAAGAATTTCGAATATTCTACAATATCGTTCGCCATGAAAGTGTAATTACACCGAAACACGATTCATTTGATTTTCTCGAATATCGGGTATTGCAGATCTCTACCGTGGACATTTTTTGTCCAATTTCTCAACGAGTAATTTATCCCGCGAAAATCTGTAACCTGTTAATTTTCATATCTGCGTGTAAATCGGCAAATATTGATCAACTTCTAGGATACGTAAACTTTCAAATGGGGAACATTAGAGCAGAGAAATAAGGATACGGTCGAGCACAAGGATAACACGATAACTCCGTGGAGATTCGAATCTCCACCTGTGCCAGGTCGAATTCCGATCGTATTCCTCGGCCGGCTCTCTAAAGAAACGAATGCAGATCGACGTTCGATAAACAGACGGGACAAGCGGGTAATTTAGCGTGGAGCACGGGCCTGGAATGTTTACATAGAGAGTAATGACAGGCATCGGGCAGCGCGAAGCCACGATGTTCGACCGCAAATCGATTTCACCGACTATCGTCCGATCACCGGCTGTGCGAATGATATTCCAGAGACACATTCGTCTACTCGGGCAACAGTCATTTCAGTTGCCTCATTCCGCAGCTGAAATTTTTCACCGTTCCGATCCCTTCTTTTTTACGGGAATAATGTGTACCGTATCGGTTGCACTCGCAGTAATAATAATTTCGAATGGGAAAAAATGGCGGAGTGCTCGATAGTAATTTGTCTAACGGATACGATAATAGTCGTTAAGAAGTTGCGTATTACGAACTCTTGAATGTCGCAAGAGAGATTAAGTTTAAAGTTAGTAATAATAGCGTATCGGGTTACTGCATATTTGCGATGTTTGTACATTTTTGTGGGAATTGTGGAAAAAGGTATTTGGTGAAAGGTAGGATTGCTATGGAATATTGAACAATTTTTCGTTTAGTTTTTTTTTTTTTTTTAAATCGTCTTTAAAAGATGTACTTTTAAGTGGAACGTTTTGCTGAATTAATGTAATAAGCTAATAAATTAATCTTTGTAACAATTCCTTTGTTCGAAGGATGTCGAAATATTTCTTACAGTATCTACTGAATAGATAAAGAAATTGCAATATCTAAAATAATGTTTAAAAATTGTTCTAAAAAACTGCGTGACATTGGTACAAGATGCTGAACATCTGTAGTATAAATAAATGAAATCATCAATTAAACAATTGTAACAATGAAATATTTCTTTTTCTACGTAGACAAGTACGTTATAACGAAGTTGCTTGAATAACACTACTCATACTATTTTGTCAATCTGCTACTTTAAATTACTTTCACGATCTCGACACCCAATCACCTCGATCGCTGGACCAACAGACCAACCACGACGCGTAAAGAAGCCAGACTAATAGCGTACCAGACTAATCGAATTCCGCTAATTGAACGTCTCTATGCCCCTAATGAATAATTCTTTTCGCGCGTCACCCATACAGTCACGTTATTAAGAAATTCGAACAATTAAGGCGCTATAATTGGTAAAAATAAATCTGCAGCTGTGAACTCCAACTGAGCCACTCAGAAGCCAAAGTGACTAATTCCATAAAATAAAATTTATCAAATTTCTCTCATTTATGACAAATTAAGCACCAAGCCTGTGCTTTGATACTAAAATTGCAAGAATATCAAAAAGTGGAGTTAACACTAGAATTACCAGCCGAGTCAAATTAGCGACTTTCCTAAAGTGAATTTTATGTAAGTAAAAACCGTGATTGGAAAATTATATTCATATCGATACAAATAGAAGCATACATGTAGAAAATACTTTCGGAAAGTTACAAACGACAATACTTACCAGAATTGAACATTCACGTTTTTTTTCGAAAGGTGTTAATGGGTCGTTTTGACCCGGTCGGTAATTCTAGTGTTAATCATTTTGGTTTCTTCGTGGCTCAATTCCGAGTTGACATCGAGCTCTAGCTCAAACTGACGTTTAGACCTAAAAATGACGTACACTTTAACGCCTAACCGATTTCACAACCGCGCTAAAGCACTCGCGCCAAGTATGTACACACGAGGAGATCTCTGGAAACGCTAACGAAGCAGCAGCAACATATGTAGAAGAAGAAGAAGAAGTGAAAAGGTATCCTAAGGAAGAAAAGTCGCGCGTAATTTCTGCAATCGTCGACGGATAAAATAACCGATAACGATAATTAGCCACGGTCGTACGGTGGTCAAGCTAAACGATACAAGGGTAGAATAATTAGATTACCGGTTTGTTAGTTGGCGCGTCTCGCGCTCGAAAAGAGAGAGAAAAAAAGAGGAGGAAGAAGAAGGAAAAAACAAGAAGATCTTCGATCTACGCGTGCTCGTGCATCCCGGAGGACTCCCTCTCCCTCCTTCCAGAGGTTCGAGAACCGTGAAAAAAAGCTGAATGGAGGAGAGTGGCTCCTCCGTCTCTTTCGCCTGGATTCCACTCCCGCTCACGAAGCCGCGAGCGAACCGAGAGAAAACGCAATCGAGATAAATCAATCGCGACCGGTGGACGGTTCTTCGCTACCATTCTCTCCCTTCCTCCTCCATCCTTCCTCCATTCCACGGACACCGTGTGGACCGGGATTGGAAGATTGCCAATCAGGATTACAAACGGACTCACCTGCGGATTCAGAATCGCCGGTCGATTTTTACCCGATCAACCGGATGCGAGCGCGATTTTTACCGCGAAATTAGATACACGCGGCGACGAGTGCACCGACTGGATCGAATCGCGAGCCTCCTCGACTGCGTTAATGCTCGGGCTGTTTAACATTGGAAATGACGATCCTGAGAGCCGAGATCCTCGTCTCTTCGGTCGTGTTTGCTTCGACGGCATGCTTCTCGAGGCGAAAAAGTTGAAGAATTTGGAAGAGGATGATCGCGGGATAAAGTAACGAAGGTATTTCGTGAAAGAAGGTTGTTTCTTGGGTAAATTGTCTCGCGAATCGATTCTCTGCGCAATTTGAAATCAGACGATTTAGAAGAAATTGAATTTTCTTCCATCACGTTTTTGCGCGGTCAATGACTTCTTTCACGTAAACTGACCTTCCTTTCGCATAATTATACGTGCAGGGAAATTAAAGCAGCAGCTAAGCAGGGAATTACCTAATTCTTCGAAGAAACACATCGTCGATCGAGAGATTCGTAGATCTTCTTTACTACAAATTTCACTTACAACAGTCTACGACAGTGGTCTCAAACTCAAATTGCACGCGGGCCGAATGCACGATCTGAAAGCAGCTGACAGGCCGGAATTTTTTTTAACAAAATAAGAGTGAATATATATATATAGGAAATCTGTAGGTTGGTACCTGCAAGAATGTTCTTTTAAACACACTTTGTTAAATTCTCTGGCTGATTCTCTAAATTCTCTGCACCGTATTTACAACGAATACATAACTGAAATGTATTCGCGGGCAGTGTAAAATTACTTCGAGGGCCGCCAGTTTGAGACCACTGGTCTACGGTACCAATTGAACCCTTTGACTGCTGAATACTCCCTGCCGAAGCTCTCCGTATGGATGGAATACTTTTTTGCTAGTGTGAACTCTGGTTATTGAATGTACAAGGCGCAACTAACAATCAGTTATTATTGTAATTCTTTTACACCAAATGTATTCTTCATAGGTAGCTAAGGAACACATAAAGATAACTGTAACTACACTACACGGGAGATCGAAAAAATTGGCAAACGCATATATGCGCCCATAGTCCACACCGATAGCTTTCGCCGGACGCATACACTGAAAAGGTTAAAAATAAAACGTCTCAAAGGTGGACGAAGAACGTATCAGAATAGAATAATCGACGTGACAAACAGGAAACGTCGATTCATTAAGCTACTTAACCTACTTGACCCCGAAAAACCAACACGACACGACAATCGTTCCATCTTCGAAACCGCACAAAGCACTTTACGATCGTTCAGCATGGCTTGTGCACACTCTGAAAAGAAATCAGCGAGGAAGAGACGAAGAAAGCCCAGAAAGAATCGCCGGCAGAAGGGCTTTCGAGGGCATTAAAGGACGAGCCGACGTCCGTTGGACGTGAAAGCACAGCCTTTCGCGCGATAAACGTCGCGGCGCTTGAACGTATCGATATAATCGCGCGAGATCGCCGCTACAGCGAAGGAGGAGGAGGGATTTATAGATCGGCCGGGGCCATTAGATCGGATGTTTATTCAATGGGCCGCTTTTAAATTGAAACGTCTCTCTCCGTCGACAATGTCGTTCCCCCCTGCGAGCTGACACACGAAGCCGCTTCTGTTGCATACGAAACTGGCCGCGCGCATCGTGCGCCACTGGACTCGCAAAGGAATACGATCGATAGCGAGGCGAGATCCTTTCAGATCCAATCTCATCTGGAGGTTACCCTTCTGCCGAGGGGGCGAGCTCTCGGTTCAGCCTGCGATAGATCTGTGAGAATATTTTTTTCCTCCTTGCTATTCTTGTTTTCTTGAGAGAGAGAGAGAGTAGTAGAATCTGATTAATTTTTGTGGAGCAAAAAGAAAGCTAGCTTGGATATCTCGGTTATGGAGCAGCTGTTCTTGTGAGTCGAATTTTAATCGGGTAGGTTGATTAAATGTTGCGTTGCCAAGTATTCAGTGGTTATACGGGGTAATATTTTCGACTTGCTATTCTTGTTTTGTTGTTCGGAGTAGTAGATTCATTTTTGTGGAGCAAAAAAAAAAAGGTAGCTTGAATACTTCGATTATGGCGCAGCTGTTCTTATGAATGGATTGTTTAAATGTTGTGTTGCAAACTTTTTAGGGGTTGTACAAGGTAACTAATTTTAATATACAAATGAGTATACTTCAGGAAGTGCGTTGAATTGGTAAACTTGCTTTTGGAAGATTAGAGGGAAGTTAAAGTGTTCAGATGTAAATTTATTTATTATTAGTGGAGGTACTAAGGTAATTTCAATATCGGTCAAATTTTTTTCTGTAGAATGGTAACGACCGTCATATGTTGCACAATTTTATTTAAAACTGAAAATTTGACGAAACGTAATGGGTTAGTATCTTACGTCCCAAATATGCTCCTTCATGTCATCTTGTATAGCCACAAGCATTTCCAAATTGATGAAGAAAATAAGGTGCGTTTCCAACGCATGTGCAAACCAACCAACCAACAAAAAGAAAAAAAAAATTACAGCGTATGGTGAAGGTGGTAAGTAATAAAGTATCATTTATGATGGCAGAAAATTTTGCCATCAAACACGCTCTACGCTCTAAATAGAAGGACAGCGAAGGTCGACAACGATCAAATTCAGTCACTAATTAAAACTAATCGAAATAAAAGCACGAGAAATTGCAGAGGTAACCTAAATATATCAAAATTTCTGAGAAGACTTTTTCACCAACTCAACGTTTCATTCGTTCTGAAACTTTTTGACTACCTCAATTTTCTAATCTCGCGATTCACCGTAGGCAGAGTAGCTCGGTCGCGCGTTCGCTTAACTCGTCATTACTCAGGAGGTTAATCTGGCGATGATCTCCCGGCGATATTCGAGTGTGCCGGACTGCGGACACGTCCGGGCGATTTGCAAGCGATCGGCGGCGTCCATCGCTGTGTGGATCCGGGCGTGATGAACGACGGCGGCGTGTGTCGCGCGGCAAAAACGAGACACGCCGTGGCCGAGGCTCGCGTCCTCCCGTAATGTATTGGCGGCGTTTTGCGTCGCTCCCCGGACACCGGGTAATGTAATACGAACAAGCAGAAAGCTTATATGGCGCGACTTGATCACCGAGCCACGAACTATCGCGGACGAATTGACGGGGCACGGTCGAAGAAACGAACGTTACACAGTGTATACATAATGCGAGGAGCCACCCCTCGATTCTTTCTTGCGCGGACAGAGGACGGAAACCGGTAACGTAATATTCCGCGTGGCGCTCGTTTTTCACGCGGATCGACGCTGAAC
Source organism: Habropoda laboriosa (assembly GCF_001263275.1). Classification (NCBI taxonomy): domain Eukaryota; kingdom Metazoa; phylum Arthropoda; class Insecta; order Hymenoptera; family Apidae; genus Habropoda; species Habropoda laboriosa. The sequence continues at coordinate 575,499 of NW_017100265.1, read as the reverse complement.
GATATCGAGGGAGACGCGACGGATCGAACGGGCTGTTTGTTTCGATGAAATGTAGAAACGTGGAAATGTTCCTGGCCTGCAGCAAGCACGATGCTTCTTACGCTTTTTTCCAGGGTTGTTTCTTGCGTTCGAAACGGAGGAGCGTTTCTTCGCGTGGAAAAACTGGAACGGGTTGCGATTCAATTTCTTTTTCCTCTTCTTTCTTTTCTTTTTTTTTGAATTAGGGACAGAGGAGGAAATTTCATTAGGTTTGCTGTTCTGTTTGAATGCAATCTTGCGAGGATGCGCTTTGTATCAGAAAAGTATGCATTTTGTGCGTAGGAAATTGATTTTTTCGTTGCAACGTGTAAAAAGATGTGACGTAGGGTCGTGGAAAAATTAGTAGTTTGCGAGACGATATTTTCTTCTTCTTTTTCCTTTTTTTCTTAACACTAGGTTTACGGGACGCGTGATTTTGACGCATTTCGAATTTCAGTAGGAAAATTACAGAAACCGTTTACATTTCTCTCCTACCACCTGTGCTTATTGTAAATTTCATATAAATATACAATATCACATAGTTTCATTCATAAGTTAACAGTGTATAATATGTTGTCTTTAAACGAAATAAGTTGTTTTTTAAAGAAAATCTGCGGTTTCGTTCACGCGTCAATTCGACGCGTGTCCGTAGAGATATAAGAAATGTCCGTGAACCTAGTGTTAAATTAGGGACAGAGGAGGAAATTTCATCGGGTGTGCTGTTTTCTGACATACAATATGCTCTTCTGTTTGAATGCAATTAGAAAAGTATTTAGAAAACGGATTCAGATGCGTAGGAAATTGATTCCTTCCTTGCAACGTCTAAAAGGATGTGACGTAAGGTCGTGGAACAGTTATTAGTTCGCGAAACTGGACATTGCATTTTTAAGAAAAAAATATCAAGGTTTAGCAATCGTGCTTTACATACAAGTCACTTGCGTTTGATTTATTTGAAGAATAAATATTCTTTGAGTTCGTTTAGTTTATCAGGTGATGTTAATTAGTAAAATGAGGTACGGCGATTGCATATGAATGCTAATCAACTCGGGATAATTACAGGAAACGTAGAAATAAGCGTGAGAGAACAGTTACAGTATAATAGCTAATATTTACATGCGTCGTTTATGTTTGCTCTACGCGGGACTTTGCATTTAATGTTTTCGAACTGCAGATCACTATAGGCAGCTACAATTTCTTCAAATAATTTCATATTTTAACTTGTAGAAACACGAATAGACACACAATCAATTACAACCATTTGAAATGTATACTAAAAAGAATCTTCACTTACATTTAATAAAAATTTCATTGCACTGAATGCAAAATATTCCTACAAAACCCTAACCAAAATCCTCCTTTCAAAGAATACACTTTATAATCTGAAAATATTACCTACACATCGATTTTCTTTTCTTGCACAAAAGTAAAGTAAATCTTCATTTACATTTCTTGGAAATTTACCTGCAAAATTTACCTAACCAAAATCCTCTTTCTAAGAAATAATGAAATTGTACTTGCACAAAATTAACGATTAAAAAAAAATTAACACTGCATCTCAGAATCCGACGATAACGCGTTGTCTCCCAATCTTTCCTAGTCTCAGACACGCCACTATCTCGTAACAACGAAACGAAATCCCTGTCGTTGCAACAATCACGTTAACTCCAGTATTCTCCCGTACGATTACCGTATCGTGTTCAACCAAACAACTTCAATTGGTCGCAACAAATTCTTTGGAAACGCTCGACAGAAAAGGTCCTTAACGAGTGTGTTCGATGTCCTCGAGGGACATCTGTACGCGCGACTTTTGCGCGTCGCAAAGCACAACCTTGCACCTATTGAGGATCGAACGATCGTACATCTGCCGTCATTGTCCAGTTTCTTCAACAACCGACTGTTAATCCTTTACACCGGTGCTGGGCACCTACTATTCGAACTACCATCATTTTCTTCGTTTTGCAGGTTACTTCATTAAAGGATTACACGTCCACGCGAACGTGCTTTTCTTCTGCGTAGCGAGAAGATAAGCCGGTTATAAATGTCTGCTGGACCAGCGAAAACCAGCTACCGAGCCGTCGAAACGCTCGTTGATCGATTTATATTCCTTATTAATCAATCTGGCCTCCGGTGTTAAGAGATCCTTCGTCGGTGGACGTCTTAGGATGTCCTACGGAGATAGGAACACGTGGTTTTTCTCGGCCGCTGTGGACGAGGGAGGCAAAGGTCGCGAGAAGAAACGAGTGAACATCAATTATCCTGATAAATAAACGCTATTAATCTTGTAGTTGCCGCGAGATAAATGGTGTTTGCTTGAAACGAAGAAAATGAGCGACATGCGGGGTTCTCGTTCCTATTGACGCGTAATTGAATTGGGTGAAAAGCTTGTTGCAACCTTGATGCACCTCGCTTTTATCCTATTAAGGCTCGATCTTAATGTTATCTCGTTAACAGTTGAAAAATCGCCACAGGAGGATTTGTAGTTTCACCGGTGATTTAAAATTAACACCGCTTGTGCACTTCGTCGAGCTTCGACGTGGAAATCATTTTCTTCACAGTGGAGGATCTTATTTAAAAAGCTGGTCTACGTTCAAATTTTTATGCTCAATTAAAAACAAAGAAAGTGTGTATACGTTTCTTCTAATAAAAAAAAAAGGATTTTTGAGTATTTGTAAAGTTATTTTTGTTTTTGTTTTTTTATTCAAAAATTCACAGAGCGGTTAAATCTTTTTTTAAACATAAGTTAAGGTCTTGGCTATTAGCAACCATAGTTGACGATTATTCTACATTTCGCAGTAAAGGTTTGTTATACGAATAAGTTCCATTGCGTTCCCGAGATTTTCTTCTGTTTCAAATCTCCAAGTGAAAGTTTCGTTATGAAAAGTTCGTAAAATAAATCATGCATATCGGCTTATTTCCAAATGTTTCATTCTCTAGCAAATATTCATGTAAAACTGTATCAAACAATTACGTTTCATTTCTAAGCACATTTAGCTCCGCTAAAAGCAATTTCGCCCAACTTTCCACAGAAACACTCCACCGTGCGCCGCACAATTCCAGAGTTCACCGCTGATAAGAGAAACACGCGAGCTATTTCTACCGCGTAAATTAAGCAATTTCTAATAATGCTTAGCAGTTTAACATTCCTCGGACAATATATCAGTCGAATCTGTATACGTACACACACATCGATACGCAATATTTCCCAGCTCACGACCACCGTTTAAATATCTCGCGCTTCATTCACAACCGGTTCGGTAAACCCTTGATTGCAGGTCAGCTATAATTTACATTATTAGGAGAAAAACGGCCCTCCTGCATGATGTGAAAATTAAAACATCAGCGTCTCTAGCGTCTCCCCCCCAATCCTCCGTGAACGCGATTTATAGCATTGCAATTTATGGGGCGATTGGATTTTTAACACGAATTCGATCGAACCTGCGCAGAAACCGGTTCAATGACAACATTAACGTCTTTTCGTCGATCCGCCACGGATCTTATGGAACACTTATCCACGGGGTGCAACCAGTTTACCGCGTAAGCTGTAACATCACGTCCAGTGTTATGGAGGCCAGCTTGTTACGGAATGCGCAATGCCGGGCGTTTAGGCGCTGGTTCATTTGGATTTCCATCATGCGGCGTGTATATGTAAAAATTTTTCCTTCAGATTAACCATCTCGCTGCGGCGCGTATTAAGATAAAAAGCCCCGAGCTGTCTACGAGACAATTACTATTCCATTGCTACTATATCACACAAACATTTTTCTTCCTCTCGTATAAACGTGTTTTTCTTTTTCTTCTCCTTATACGCGGAGTGTAAAAACAATACCAGTGATTTGTACGAGGTGGGATACACAAATAGTTGGATCAGTGTCGTAAAAATTTGTTAAGAAGAAATTATTCTGAATTAAAATGGTTCTTTTTAAAATAACTCGTGTTTTTACACTTTTGAAAACATAGATTAGAGGCAGGTTTAGATATTTTTTTTAGATCAACCTACAATTTTTCTTTTGTCTCTGGAATCATTTGGAACAGTTTTTTAGTGAACTCTTTAGTTTCAGTTCACAGTGTTTCTGATAATAGTGAATTGGCTCCACTTTAGGTCTATTTTTAATTGTATAACTATATAATTATGATTGAAAATAAATTGCAATTGGATTGGCGTATAAGTGATACTAAAATCATGCGCAAGAACATTACGAATTCTATCTGAAGCTTTAAAATCGTACTACTTGCACGTTAACATATTTATCTTTCTATAATAGAAAACTCTTTCAAGTTTCTTCTCATTGCGATAGGATTCACTTTTGGCATACGTATTACAATGTTTCAAACTAAAATTATTCTGTTTAGGCACATAAAAACACACCAACAGTTCCATCTACGATTACCAATTAACACCCTAATTTGCTTCGAAGAGATTTTCCAATAATAATGCAAATAATAAAATTTAAATAAAATAAAAATAATAAAATCTATCCGTAGAACAGCCAAGCCACCCGTGAAAATTCCTCGCCTAACTAAGTTAATAAAATCTCACTTACGCCATGGTTCGAGCGTAAGTATAGCACTTACGCGACTAAACAGAAATTACAGTACCAACCGAAACGGAACGTGGCGCGATAAATTTTCGTCGAGCTATACAGAGAAGTGCTTATGCGAAACATCCCTCGGGGTAGATTTATTCTCAAAATTCGCGTGTCCAAGTCGATTGTACGTGCGCACGAGTACACGCATGTCCATTGCGTTTCCTAAGTTCCACGCGGTAGCAAAAAGGTTAATTAACGAGACAACCAAAGTGGTAACATTAAACCGGATGAACATTAAATCACAAACGACTTGGGAGCATAAATATTACGGCAATAATTGCTTCACTTGCCCATTTCCGTAATCGTAAAAACACGTAATTTACTTTGTCGACGCAAGCCACACAAAGCGAACATAACGGCAATCCATTACCCAACGATGCCATTGTATAATTTATTGTAATTGAATAAATACGAGCCAGTTCGTAGGAACTATTACGCGGGATTTTTCGCAGCGAGCAAATTATCGTAAAGCTCGCTATAAAATCACCGATCTTGCATATCTCCTTCGAATCAATTATTCCATCCGCCATGTGCAACAAGAATTATTCGGAATTATTTCCCAACCGGCGCGTCCAATTTGA
>NW_017100265.1:548716-570275 GCF_001263275.1 Habropoda laboriosa | reverse complement strand
CTGCTACCATCTCTCCTCCTCGTCAACGTCAACAAGCAACGTTCTCAACGAGCGCATAAAATTATCATTTTACGACAGTCGAAGTTTATCGCACCGGAATTTCTCCTTCCGCCATGCCCGCTCCTTAATCATCCGTTCGAGTCCTTTCACTTGGACAACAGTACTTTGCATAATCTCCCGGCGAAGAGTAGAGAAGGATCGCCTACAGACGTTCGTAAATCTTCCAGATCCTCCATCGAGGAACGTTACGAAGAACTTCGAGATTTCCCAACTTCTGACCAGTGTCCGAAGATACTACTAAACGGAAGAAAGCTCGACGATACGTGTTGAAACTTCAACTAAAGACACCTCTGGTATCTTCTAAACCGGAGCCGCTCAGACAGTCGTTTCTGGGGCAAATTTGCCCTTTTTTGCCCCGAGCGGTGCCCGCGGGCAGCGAGCTGAGCACATGACGTCGACAGTCGTAAATTGATTGGGGGAAGAACGGTAGTGGTGGGAGTATGGGCGTTTCTTACCATCGGTTACTGTGCAGAGATGGTAAGTTGGTCTCATTGGTGTAGCGGACACACTCGTACAGTCAGTTCACACGCGTTTTTATTATTGGTCGAATTGGCGAGCGTCAAAGGTGGAGCGAGCAGTTTTCCCCCTAGCCCCTATGACGTCACTACTGCCACGTTACCAGCTCTGCACGGTACTTTGTTCAGTACGTACGATCCCTACTGGTTTTTCAGGCCGGGTGAGCCCTACCGCATTCACACAGCGCCCCGCCCATATCGTTGCTCAAGTGGGCGTGGCCTATTGCCCGAATATCGCTCCGTGCCCGAGTTTGTCCGAACACTTCTCGTAGAGCAACTTCGAGATCGTTCCTGTTTTAAACGTTTTCCCGAGACCACCTTGTGCATACTTATACAGATTCATGGTTCGAATAGTCGGGAAATTGATTACACGCCATTCTCATTCGTCGAATCAATTTCTTCATTCACGCTGCCCCATCTAATCCAATTTATTCATCCGCTGTTTTCTTGCCGAACGTCTATATCATTACCGCTTATCAACCGCGTTAAATACGCCCGTGATCAATCTTCGGCGTTGAATGCACGCTGAACTTTCTCGATTATTAAGATTAATTTTCCCTCGAGTAGCCATCGTAGGCGCCGTAATGGCCTCCGTTAGAACCTCCACCCAACGGAACTCTCTAATTCATTGAAAGAAGGGGGAAAAATCTCGCCCATTCTGACGGTATCTCGTTAGAAAACCGCTATACGGGAGCTCGTTTGGAGGCTTGCTCGAATAATGTACAGGGTGGACCAAAAGTCAGGTTCTGTTTTAATTTTATTCTTTGCAGACAATAGTTATCTGGCGAATCTAAGGAGGGAAGTGCAACCAAATGAGAAATAAATTTGAAAGGAAATTCAGGAGAGCAAACTAAAAGAAATTAAAACGAACGACGATGAAACAAGAAATGGACGACCACGTATGTCAGAGGGTAACGCGAATGCTCCAACAATAACTGAAATCATCAATGAAAATCCAAAGACATCGACGCGCAGAATACTGAAAATTAATTTGCATAAACAGAGCTATCACTTCCAAGTGTTACTTTTTCGTGTTTATTTGTCATTTGAGTGTGATGATTCTAGAATGCATCCACAGTGACAACTTAATGGAGGATATTCTTTCCAGCGATGAAGCTAGATAACTATTGCCACACTCTACAAAAAAAAAAAAAAAACATAAATTAAACCATTTTCATTAAGACAGTACATGACTTTTGGTCCACCCTGTACTTCAACTTGAAGTAATATACACATAATTATCTCGCCATTCAAGCTGGCATTGTGCGTATCGCGTGTCGGTAGTTGGATATTTGCAGAACGTATTCAATATTTGTAACGTTCGCAATAAGCATCCGTGGGCAGTCTGGTTTTTAACAAGAAACGGACTTCTACAGCCGAATAAATATGAAGCGTAACAGTAAGTACTTGCTCGTACATATACACACGTTTCATGTAACGCGAGCAAGAGAACACGCGTAGCCGAGCGTCGCGTATCACAGAAGTTAACTCGTATCTCGCGTGTTCAGACACGATACGTTTCGCTTGAATAATTGCACCGCAAGTGCGGAAGCTTTAACGCTGCTCGCGTTTCTTTTTCTTTTTTTTTTTTCTTTTCCACGCGGCGTAGAGAAATTTTTAGATCGTTCGATAAATCGCGCCTCGGGTGAATTCGCCGCGAACGATATTCACGATATTGGGGCGGATGAAAAATGTTCAAGGAAGCTATAAATTGAAGTCGTAACGATCGGCGAAAGTCTGTTTCACATCGTAAGGCTACATTTCGATTTATCGAGTTTTCTGAAAAATTTGTCGAGAATTCTTTGATCCTTGAACGGTTGTTCGAAACTTTTTGGTTATAGCCGTGTGCAATTATTGAATTCCGACGTTTCAAGTAATCCAGGCCGTGAAAGCGTCGGAAATCTATTAGATCTTATTTGAAATTTTCATCGCAGAATATTGAAGCCACTTAACATTATAATTATCAGTTTAAATTTATTATTTCTTATCACTTTTCAAGGTGAAAATGAAATAGGGAAAATTCGATTATTTTTCTTTGAATACTTGCAGGGTAAGATTGTCAATTAAACGTCGAATCGAAGAATTCTAAAAAATCAAGAACGTATTTAGTATTGGTGTGTCTTCGAACGATAAGATTAATTTGACAATTTAAAATCTACAGTACGTCGACAAGATATAGGTATCGAATAGATTAAGCAAACGTGAAGTTTGTTATCGCAAAATCGTAAGCTAATTTGCTGGAAATCTAATTTATGGCGGTTTAATTTGAAAAATAATTCCGTCAGGTAAAAGTCAATTCCTGGCAAGATAAAATCATAACCGGTTATAAAATACAACTGCGTGTTTCAAGAGCAGTTTCATCTCTCGCGTCGCAACCGTTCTATACGTCGTTCAAAATAAGAGTAACCTCGCTCTCGGACCGATTCTTGTCCGTTCTGCGCATAGACAGAGAGCGTAGCAGAGGGTAAGACGGAGAGAAACGTAGGTGGTTAAGTGGGGGTTTGGACGTTCTAGTGGTTCTAGCCCTGCCTTAGGCACGTTCCATGCGCGAAGCGAGGTTACTCTCATTTTGAACAGAGTATACATAGCAATGGTCGTTGGATTTCCTCCCCTGCAGTTTATGAACGAGTTACCTGTCCAACGATTTGACGCTCGTAAAATATCACGAGTATTTAACTTCTCAAACTTTCGACGAACTTAATTTACCTGATCAATTCTCAAGGAAATAAATTATAAGAAAGATATTAAAATAATATAATCTTGGTATTTAAATTACGTTAATATTAAACTGTTGTAATTATTTCTCTGGAGTTTTTATAAAATCTTTTATATGTTTTTCAATATTTACAAAAAAAAAATCTAGTCCTCTAAATATTTAAATAATATTTTCATTCCCATGAAGATGTTCGTCGTAAATTTTGAAAACACGTTTTAAAGGAGGTCCAGTTTTCTCGAAGGAAACGATGTACCTACATTAAATTTTATAAGATTATGCCAATTTTATCTTATTACATCCTGTCACCAAAATAATCACCTTGCTAATAACATTTTAAAAGAAGTGCAATTTTCTTCGAAGAAACGATGTACCTACATTAAATTTTGTAAGATTATACCAATTTCATCTTATTACATCCTGTCACCGAAATAATCACCTTACTAATAAGTGCTCACATATATCTTCAAAAACCACTGAACGTTAAATTCTGTTGAAATTCCTCTAGTACATATATTACGTCTACATTAACGAAATATCAAAGCCACTTATTTAACGTACACCTGAATCTCGAACAGTCCGCCATTATTACTCAACATACGATACATGCATCCCCGTACAAGCATATCTGCACGGCAAGTACCTATAATCCTCCATTCCAATTCGCCTACTTCCACTCACAAATCAACCGTTTTCCATAGCAAGATCGGCGGAATAGAGGAACAAACGCAAAAACGAACGGTCGAACAGGCAGAGGAGAGCCGTCCTCGCTGTGAACGAGTTTGAAACGTCTCGAGGCCATCGCTAATCGCGATTCGACGCAACCGAAGACTAATGCCGTGAGTAAAATTTTATAGCGCCCCCGGGGGAGCGTAGCGGTTGTCATACACCCGTAATCTCATACTCCACGGTTGCTCGCGAAACGATCGGACGTTCCGCGAAGGGAAGCACTTAAAGCGTCCGCGATATCTCGCGGATCGTACATCGTACGAAGCTCCTCATCGTGTTTCCAGCCGCGCGCAGCCTCGCTCTGTCCAACCAGCAGGAGTATTTTCTGCAATCGGCTTTCACTCTCTTCCTCCGACCCGTCGATTTCTCACGGTGACTGTCACACCTGTCCGCTCACCGAAGACGAGTTCGTCTCCTTCTGCTACCTTCTGCTACCAATCTCCCCTTTTTCATCTCTTTTTCTCTTGCGTTGTTTCGCTCTCGCAGCTTCCTTCTTTCCATTGTTCTCTGTCTTGTGGCTGCGTTTATGTGGGACCGAAAGAAACGCGTAACTCTTTCTTATCGGTTCCCCCCTTCCATAAGCGAATCTCCGAAAAATCTGAGAAGATAAGGGTTAGACACCTCACAAGCATGCCTTAACTTTGATTCAGCCCTACTCGAAATATGAAAAATGTCACATTCGAGCCTTGGTGTTAACAGCATCAATCGGTGCCGCTATTATTTGATACTTTAATTTACGACTTCGCTGTATTTGTTCCACCGACTATACTTATTATCGCGGCAAAGCGAGACGTTCCTTCTTAATTAATCGACCAGTCGACAAGCAGCCCCGAGTTATGGCTGAGTAATTAACCGACGTGTAATTAACAGCAGTCTAGAGAGACATCGGTTTTTAAGCACCGAGCGGATTCGATCGTAGGAAAAGGCAGGGGAGGCTAGTAGGGGAGAAGACCGAGTCATCGTTGCTCTAACGAGTTTCTGACCGACGCGACGTCGTATACGTTCGATTCGACGCAGCGAAGCGTCATGCTTGCCTCGGTGACGCTGCGATGATGTCACGACCGGGGATTGCTGTCGAACCATGTGAAATTGTTTTTGTAGTTTGTGCATAGTCAGGTACAGTTTTAATTAAAGATCTCGGGTGATTGCGATTAGTACTGTGTGTATCTTAGGTAGCTGTGTTCAGTGATTTATGGGTAGCAGTTGAATCGTGAATTACTCCGGGTTTTTAAAAATGGGAGAAAGTAAGGTGAAGACATAAATCTTTCGAGAAAATGTTTGCATAAATAAATATGAATATTTAATATTTGAAGAAATTGGAAATCTCATGAAAAATCTTTGCTATTGTGAATGTATAAAATTAGAAAAGATTTCCTATAAAGGATTCAATGAAATTTTCTGTTTTTCTTTTGTACCTTTGAAATTGTGATATGATCTTAAATCTTGGAAGTGATCATTTTCGAATACTATATTTATATTTACAAAAAATCTGCGAATAAATAGAAAATTTGATCAATGGAGTAATTTACAATTTTTAGAAGTAATTTATACTTTTTTTAATTTACAAAGATGTTTTCATTATACAGAAGGAAGGATCAATTTGAGAAGATTCTGATTAAAATTCTCCGCGGGAAATTACGTACGCTCGAATAATCTCGCCACTTTAAGCAAATCGTGATTCTTTCAAAGTTGCCACACGTTTACCGATCGTGAAATGTCAAGACGAAACGATTTCTTTCTATCTAATCGACGTATCGATCCAGTCGATATTAATTAGTTTCACGGGTTAATTAAAGGCTCGAAAGTTATGGCGTTAATTAGAGGGAAGTCGTGTGGACAGGCCGAAGTGAATTTTAGATATGACTCTAGAAACACTCCTAACTATACCTTAATTGAAAGGGAGAATAAATTGCTTAATTTTATATAACGCACAGAATAGGTATTCTTTGACAAGTGAAGATAATTTGTAGCTACTTCACATGTTAGATTATCGTATAACAGATTGCAAGCACGCGCAATATTCGAGGATAATTAATTGTTCACCATATCTTTCACGATCAATTAATTAAATTGGCCTACCTATGTATATACCGGTGCAAAAGAAAAATGCGCAATATTGCGGAACACTTGGAAGAATATCATCGTTAATTCTTACGTAAGTTGAAAAATATACTTTTACCTTACACACCTTTTATGTTTAATACTGAAAATTCTCTAAAAATGACAAAAAGCTGCTCTTGTTTCACGCGTAAAATATATATCGACCGTTCTCTTTAACAACGTAATTACAACTTCAGTGCATTTTGCGTTACCTAACCTCACATACCTTCAAACCCAATTTTCTCCGAATAAAAAATTCTTCAGATAAAACCTTGCTCCATTTGGTACACTCATTTGCATGTATTAAACGCTTTTCTATACGTTCCTTGAATTATGATCTCTCGAACGGTATACCATAGGTCGTATACACAGCCGCGAAATAGGAAAGAGAGAGAGAGAGAAAGAGGGTGAGTGAGTGAATGAGAGAGAAAGAGAGAGGAGGGAGAGACAGAGTGAGTAAGAGAGTGAGTGAAAAGAGTGAGTGAGTGAAAGAGAAAAAGAGAGGAGAGAGAGTGTGAGTGAGTGAAAGAGAGAGAGAGAGAGAGAGAGAGAGAGAGAGAGAGAAGAAACAGAAACGGCAGTGCTGAGTTTCACACGGGCGCTATTACTGTCGCGGTTTCGATTTCTCTAAAAATCCCTCATGGAAAACGCGGTAACAGATGATTTCCGACAACATCCATAACTCTTTGGAATCGCGCGCGCGCGATAATTTGTACGCGTTCGCTTAATGATTCGCGCATTAACCGGAGGTTCTCCCTTTACCGGCGATCAGTCATAACGCGATAAGCGAGCCGATAAGCCGACACAGTGAACGCCGCGTATTTCATAAAGACGGACGCGCTTCGGCCAGATTGAGCACCGATCGTTGACTTTTTAATTGCTACACGCGAAACCTGAGACATCGCCGGCGATCGGCCACGTTGATTTTCCACGCCGATTATTCCGCTTCCACGAAGACATTGCACCTGCCCGAGAATCCGGACAGGTAAAACCGCACCGGGTATGTGTGCATGGAAATACTCGGAGATATATGTACTTACTCTTACATACGTACAGGGTGTGTGTCCGAGAATTGGCTTCGGAATCGATGAAATATCGAACGAGAGGGTTATGTTGAATTTATTAGCGAAATTGATCAACAGTGAATTTCAGAGATACGAGAAAAATTTTAGGTGAAGATTTTAAGTTGTAAGATTCTGTCGAGTTTGTGGTATTTTAATTTAATTTTGTAAGTTTGTTTGACAATGAACGATAACTGCGATTATGAATGACAATAATACGGTTCATTTTGTGTTGATCGTCTCAAATTTTTTAAGGATCTTCACTATCTGTGGATTAACAAAATTCGCTTTCTGTAGATAGCAGTGATTATTAAATATTTTTATGTTGAGCTGGAACCAGATTATAGCCTGGATAGTTTTAATAATGTGGCAGTTTTGTATCATATGAATTTGAAATTCAATTAAATTCTAATTTAAAACTCCCATCAAACAATTCTTTTTATTCTAATAACACATTTTGTAAAAATTCATTCTGCATATAAGTTGCATAAAAAAAGAATTACATATTTCTTTGATAACTGAAATTAAAATCCATGAAAATTCATAAAAGAAAATTCATGAAATAAAAGTTAACGAAAATGTGCTATATAATTGTGAATATTTTGTTATTTGTAATATAAAATAATCTGTAAAAGGTGTTTAAATTTTTCACGAAACTTGCTCTCACCAATATCACACCTTTGCCGCTATCAAAATTACACAAACAATCATCTGTATCCAACAAGAAACATTTCAAACAACTTTTGCTCTATACATCCAACGTAATCATCCATGCAATAAAAAAATAACCCTAATACTCAAGAAACATTCCCCTCTTCATCTTTATTACCACAGTTACACAAGTGCAAACTCGCGACACACGATACACCTATTACAATATTCCCATTAACTTCTCACCGCTCGTATAACCTCGCACTAATAACCCGCACGCAAAAGTCACAGAATAATTAACAGAGAATAAATTCACCGTGGAAAACCAGATCCAACGTAACTCTCCCGAAAACGTTTCACTCTCTAACTCGCGAACCACCCCATAGAAAACGGAAACGCGTGAATACCGCGGTAAATTAGCGATGCAGCTTCGGTGTAACGCGATCTGCCGACGCGGCTGCGGCGGATCAAGCCAGATACGCAGGGAATATTAAGGCGAGCCGCGGAACTTTGAGCGCGATAAGGCATTTAATACCCGCCACCGTGTCCGCGGCTTTTTCAAATTCGCCACATAGTTGCATCGCCTCGTAGCTCATCGAACAGAGCGAAAGCGTATACACGTAGAATTTTTCCCAACGATTTTTCATCGCGGCAACCGCGTGCCAGTTCCGCCGACGATTATCGCACGGGATAGCTCGAACCCTTTACTCGTTTCGCATGAACCGTTACCGACTGGCCAACCTTGCTAGTTACTGTCCGCGGAACGAATTATGCCCGAACGTATTAAGGTGGTAAATCACGTTCGCCGTGGCGCGCGACGATTTTTTTTCTTTTCACGGGGCCGATTTACAATGCCGGGCCACGACCTGACACAGTCTCGCGATTTTTTCCGTATTCCACGCGGAAACACTCGAATTTAGACGCGCCACTGGGGAATTGACACGCCACTACAGAAGATTTATGCCGACTGCCGGGCTTGGAATTGCAACGCTCGCGCCCCGAACGTGTTTATGGCGTTAAAACGTTTATCGGCGCACACGTGATTGAGGCATTGTTTCGGAATTCGATCTTATGTAGATGGTGTTTGGGTGTTTCTGATTATAGTACCTACTGCTTTTTTTTTTTGGTGGGAATGGAAATTTCTTGAATTTTCTGGTATGAAGATCTTATCAATTGAAATATTATCGATAAACTTTCAAATTTGATAAAAAGAACGCGAGTGTTTTCTCATTCCACAACTTTTTTCTAAATACAGTAGGATCTCATCACGCGGGAGATACAAATTAAGCTCCACCGACATCTTCGACGGTTGATTTTTCTTCAGCTTCAAAAATTTGTCAATTCTTCTATTTTTATTTTTTGATCGCGTTATATAGGGGCAATCGCAATTTTTTTATCGCCTTATACGGGATCCTACTGAATTTTTCTTATTTGGTAAGAGCATTATGTCGCCGCTATAGTACTTCCTTGAATTTGCATTAAAACATTTTTCGCATCCGGCACGAACTTATAGGATAACCTAACACATTTAAGTACGAATTTTTTACCTACATTTGTTGGGAGACATAAAATGTTTATTTACTTTAACCGTTCTAGTGCCAGCGGGCCGAAATATAGTACTAATGCAAAAAATGCCACGGGCCGTTTGTTTATCAGCCGCGTTTGTTTACGTTCAGATTATCGCTCCTCTGAGTGTCAAATGGCAATAATTCAATATTTTGCTATGCCAATATTGTATCCCATATCCTTCAGGTTTGAAAACAATAAACAGTCAAATTTTCCTTCAGAAAATCGGCATTTTATTCTTTATAAACCTATTCATGTGCTGCATAGATGGGCCTGGCATTAAAAGGGCTAAATATTTTATTTTTCAAATGAAACACATGGTCTGTACTTAAGTGTTCAAATTAAAAAAAAAAAAAAAAATGCAAAAGCACACGGATAAAATCACACAATCGACACATGACATTCACCAGCTGCGAAATAACAAATAGACAAGACGGTAGAAATTTCCCAATAAACTACCACCGCGAATACTTTGCTAAAATCCGCCAATCTCGTTCTCTGGTCGGAGCGGAGCGCGATAAAACCGGCAAACGTTGGTATACAACGCGTGCGTGCGCTCCGAGATTAAGAGGAGATGCGAGAACGATCTGGTAACGAGTCGGCGGCGTCGCAAAGCGAACACGATCTCCGATCTCCGCGATCTCTGGTCGCGGCTTGCTAACCGTGTGTACCAGCGTACACCGCGTCGTTTGGAAACAACGCGTCGTCAACGATGACGAGAATGACGAGGAAAATGACGACGAAGACGCGCCGTGACTCGCTTCGATCGCGATCTTTCGCGATCGTTCCGGGTTCCTGATGAGCTGTACTAGCTGTCCTACTGATGAGATCTGACGTTTTTTACCGACGGAGCTCTTTGAGCTCTGCTGATCGCCGAGATCGAATGGAGTTTCCCTGAAACTGCCATATTTCGTCCACGAATTCGCAGCGAGTCGGTGATTCTTCTTGTTGAAATATTTGGCGCGGCAGAAATGAAGTTAAGGAACCACGGCGAGTAGGTAAATTCACCGGAAGTTAATCACATTCGATTCTGAATCGCAGAAATTGTTTAACTGACTAAAACGGTAAATTTTTCTGAAGATTCAAGTAATCTTTAGTAGCTGATTAAAAAATATAGGAGAAATCGTGGATCCAGTAAATTTTATGAATAGAATGCTCTTTGCATTTCGAGTTTGTGAATTAAAATGGTAAATTTACGTAAAATGGTAAATTTATTTTTGCAATAATTATGAAGATTAAACTGGCCTTAAGTAGTTGATTAAAAAGTACAGGAGGTATCGTGGATCCAGCAGAGTTTATTCAAATTTGAAGTTTGCGAAAACACTTTTAAAAAGTTTCTATCGTTAATATGTTTTATGATGAAAAGAAAAATTACTGGATTACTTAATATTTTTTTCTTCTTCGATATCTATATTGTATAAAGATTAATTCTGAATTCGAATTTATTCGATAAATATTCTCTGCTCTTGGTAATTATTACGAATTAGCATTGACCCAGATAGATCGCGTCAAAGATGATACGTAACAACAACAACAAAAAAGTCATAATAACATACGGTGACCTACAATTATATCTGACAGAATCAAAGATTTTGCAATGAAAAGGAAGCAATTATTTCGAATCGAATTATTCGCATGCCGCGTTGTATCTTAATTAAATATCTTATTCCACCGCTGATCGATAAAGCTCGAACGTGTTGCCATGCGTTCACGTGCAGATGATGATTCATTTACCTCTTATAAACAAATATTACTCAATAGGCAACGAGAGTTTTGCATAAAGTTACCATTAATTCTTTCATATCTACGCGAGTAGGTACATATATTCATCAGCTGGATCGCGATAATGAATTGCACGAGTTACGCAATGTTTCCTTTCAGAAAAGTTACATTAACAAGGTCAGATTGCCCGATTGCATAATTATTGAAAGAAATTAATGGTCTTATAATATTCCGCAACGTTGATTAAAACAGGTGATTGCAACGCCGTTTCTGTACCATTTTTTCTGTCCAAACTTTTTCCCATTTGTTACCCGAGCAATTAGGTTTGTTTATGAAGAAAACCATTGGTTAATGGAAGTGTTAAATAGTGATTCGAAGTAGAATAATTCGCTGCAAAAATGTTTATGAGTTATTGGAAAATTTGTCCAAAATTCGCAAGAATTTTAATTTACATTTAAAAGGATCAATCTGATAGATAGGGTGAAAAATAGAATATTAAGAATGAAGTGAATCCAAATTTAAATTGAAACCTTCTTACATGTTATATTTACTCAAATCGTTAAATAAATTTTGTTACTTAGTTAACTTTTGCTTAATTAAATTTTGTTACTCGGAAAATTTGTCTAACGTTCCTTAGAATTTTAACTTACATTCAAAAGGATCAATTTGATAGACGAGGTCAAAGATGGAGTGGTATTAAAAAAATGTTCAATAATGTAAGGAAAAATGAAATCGAGCGAATTCAAATTTAAATTGAAACCATCTTCTTACTTATTCACTCAAATCGTTAAATAAATTTTGTCACTTCGTTAACTTTTGCTTAATTAAATTTTGTTACTCAGTTACTATAAGTTAAATTTAGTACCTTGAAATTCAGTATAAACAAATAAATAAAAGACGAACTCGGACAAATAAAAAATGGCACTGAAATGGTCGATTCGTTCCATTTGATTCCTACTGCCCTCGCAACACGTACATATTTTTCGTTTTCATCAGCTTGGCTCGTTTACGCTCGCATTTCGACCATAATCTTGCATCTACAAGACGATCTTCACGGTCGTTTCTCGTTCCGTTCTTAATTGATCGCGCGTTAATTAGCACGGTTCGCGTATTCCGCGCAAAGCGCTATCACGCACGCGCGTAAAATCGCGGTTCGCTCGATCCGTCGATCGATCGATCCGATCGAATCCTAGTTCCACTTCTTGCTGCCGATTTCTTTCCGTACACCGTGCGAATGCCGGCAAGAGATCGGTTATCTGTTGCGGAAATTAAGTGGCGCGAAACGATCGTATTTTATGCGAAAGGTTTTACTGTAAAATAGTCGGAATTAGAAGTTTCAACGATGGGAAATATGATCTCTCGCCGTAGTTTTTGTTTCCCACCAGGATTTTATGCCGATTTCTATCTTGCTCTCGAACACCATTTCAACCCTTCCTTCTTTTAAGCAAGTAAACGACGGTATTACGGCAGATTTCAACGTATTATTATAACGCAATTTTGAAAACGGCGTATAAAAATGGACTAAAATGTGTGTTGCAAAATTCACTGGCGTGTTGCAACGAGAGCAATGGAGAATAGGTAAATTCTCTTATTCAGTGATTAGTAGTTAAAGTGTTTCTTATGTGTGGTGTGTGAAACTGAAATTACAAGAACTTGAAATCTAAACCGTGAAATCTTGAAGCATCGACGATGTACAGAATTCTTGTCATAGCAGATAAAAACGTAGAAAAAAATGTAGTACAGAAGCTTTTTCTTTGAAATTAATCATGAATGAATCTTACTAAAAAATATTTACCTTATCACCGACATGGAAAAGGCTATTAATTTCAATCGCTACAACTGTATTCCAATTGGAACATCTTGACAATTATTTCTTTTGCCAAATTTGAAATAAAGAAATAATGAAATCGTTTATTATTCGAAATTGCTATTATTTTCATTCATCTGATGCTCGAGGTTATTATAAAAAGATTTATCGAAATTTCGCTTCCTATTTAAAAGAGCATTTTATCTGAACCGTATAGTATTATTATTTAAAATAGCACTTTATCTGAATCGTATAGTATTATTAGTTAAAATAGTATTTCAAACTATTATGTAAAATAGCATTTTTGTTGCAGCTCTGGCTGTACACCACCCCAGAAACATCATCAAATTGATCGTTCCACTTTACCTACGGTTACTCCCAAAAATATTCGGACACTAAAAACCCGACCATTAAACACGACATTTAAAATATTAAAAATATTATGTATATGAATAATATGAATTTTTGTTAAGTGTCCAAGTATTTATGCAACACAGTAATTGGAAAATACGTTAAACTAACAAAGTACAACAAACGACGTTTCACAATGAAAAAACCTCAGCCTATAATTAACCAAAATACACCACTAAAAGAGGCAAATCTTACACAGTGTCCGAATATTTTCGGGAACAACTGTAAGCCGCGCTTTTCACAATTCCCAACGAACCCCTCTAACTCTCACAGTTCGATTCCCTGGAAGAACGTCTTCGGCTTTCGCGAGTCGCATCTCGTTGAAAGACAAAGAGGAAGAAAAAAGACGGTTCCCGTGGCAGCTCGTTGTATGAAATTCAATGTCGATCGCACTGACATCGGCTTCGCGGGCCTGCTCTGCGCGATTCGAGGGGAATCTCAAGATCGATCGATCGTGATTTCGAGGAGAGACGCCGCTTAAGGCGAGACTCGAGCGTTGTTCGTCGCTCCTCCGCCTCGAGTTTCTTCGGGATCGTCGGCCTTGTACGGCCGCGCGCACGATGTGGCAGGTGCAACCTCGACGACCGGTGGGTCCCTTTTTTCCTTTTTTTCTCTCTCTCTCTCCCCGTTCCCGTCGCCACGCATTTCTTCGTCCTTTTTTGCCGGCGTCCACCGGTTTTCGTCTCGCGCCCCCGTACGCCCCGAAGAAACAGCTGACCACGGGCCAACCTTGGCCGACTGATTGCACACGGAATCCCGGGTATCTACCGTGAAGCTTATCGATCAAAGCCGCTGCTGCACCGAGTTGCGTGCACACTTCAATCTAGAGACGAGATTGGTTCGTGCCGAGGCGTTTACGCCTTTGGCTGGATTTCTGTCCTGCACGGGCAGGAGTTGTTAGATCTTATCCCATAATGGGACCGAGTAGATATGTAGATAAGAGTTACACACGCCGGCGAAATTAAAGGATCGTGTAATTTTTGTCGAAACAGTTGTCGATATTTGAGATATCGTCATTTTGTGGAGAAAAATCGTGGAGTGATCCACTTGGAGTGATTTTGAAGGGGGAAGTCTGTACTTTGATGTCGGTAAGCTGATTTTCCTAGAAGATTTCGAGAAAAGTTTATAAATTCAAACGACTGTATGGAGTTTGACAAACTTTTTGGGGGACTCAAATTAGTACGAATTTGAAGACTGAAGTCTCTCCTTTACTACAATTCTTTAAAAGGTCATGTACGACTTTTTGTCGTCGTTTTATTCTAATCTTTACATTTTCTTAATTACTCGACTTTTTACATGATTTGAGTATCTTATAAATATAAGGATTTTAATATCTGAAGAAACTACCTGGTTATAATACACGATGAATAACGTTAGAAACATTACAGGAAATCCCAATAAAATTCATTGTGAACAGCTCGATTTTCATAAGTGGGAACACAAGTCTACACAAACGAGTGAATATGCAAAGTAACCGGCTTTTAGTTGCCTTTTATTTGAACCTACATTCGAAACAGAGTCACGTCATGCCCAGTAAAATAAAAAAATGTGGCTTCGCTTGCATAGGAAGAAGATTTTAGTATTGGGCCATATCTGACCCGACATCCGGGGGTTAGAAACCTTTCACACTTAATCAACTCACAAAAATTCATCAAAACCAAACATTACTCCCATTTAACAAACTTTCAAGATTTTTCCAAAAACCCTGCATTCAGCAAATCACACCTTCACAGAAAATGATCAACTTAAACTTAACCTTTTCACTATTTTGCTCGCACCGAGCCTTTTGAACTTCCACTTCTACCGTAATTTAATCCTTAATTTTTCATTTTTGCACACTTACGGCCAAAACAGAAAAAGTTGCGGCCGCGATTGACTTCTGCCGTAGCGAAAGGGTTAAAGAAGCAGAAAAACTAAGAAGAAGTCAGTTTCACTAAGCACGAGTCAATTTTGTCATCTAAAACTAGATCCATCGGTCAACTCTAGACGTCTAGATGCCGCGTTGCATACCTCGCAGCTTAATTTCCGGATAGATTTCGCGGTGCGAACTACCAGAAGATGCGTAATCTGAACGTCGCGTCAGTGTTCTGTTACGAAGACGTGCAAGGACATCGTCCTCTTAAGCGGCTTACGTCCAAGTCCCCTGATCGAGTTCACGAAGAAGCTTATGATTTCTCGCGCGGGTAATCATTACGACTTCCAGGATCCCGGGAATAACAAGATCGCCGCGATCCTGAACACCGGCTACACTCGGCCAACACTGTCGAATCAACGTCCTATCTTCAGGGCTAATGCGTATTACGCGATCCTCGGCGGCCGCTTGCTATTCAGTCCTTCCCGCGTGCGGGTATTATTAAAATATATCACCAACGTCCAGGCATCCTCTAAGCGTGAATATTTGCCGGACATTGAGCGTGGCTTCGTGTTACCTGCATTTGATATAGCTTCCAGGAGTTTTTCACAGAGAGAGAGAGAGAGAGATGCTGTAATTTCGGGTAATCTTGAAATATTACCGCGGTGGAAAAATCGAACGAGGAAGGTTTTGCTTTTGCGTGACCGGTAGCAATACGAGAGTCCTTCGTTTCTCTGAATCCTTTTCTACTTCTACTTTGTACAGCGAAAAGACTCGGCGAGGATTCGTGTTGCATGAGAAGGTACGTTTTACTGTTGCTTCGCTTGTGGAAGAAGATTCGATCGTTGGATATGTTACGTTTATTCGAATATTCACGGTTTTTCCCTATCTTGCAGGTTTTATTTTCTTTCTTCGTTTTTGTGGATTTTCTTGCTTTCTGTTTCCTCTAAGCGCAGCTTTTCTTCTGTCTGATTGTAGTGAGAGATTAGGTGAATTCGCGAAATTTCTATACATTCTTCCGTCTTTTTTATTAAAGGTTATGACAACAAAGTGATAGGAGACAAAACTGCAGACACTAAATAGTATGACCAGTTACGAAACTTTTATTGAAACGCCTATACATTCTTCCGTCCTTTTTATTAAAGATTATGATGACGAAGAGGTAGAAGACAAAGGTTTTTTGATAATACTGATGGAACAAGTAGCCATATATTAGGTGGTTCGGAAAGGAGGATGTTAAAAAAAGGTCAATTTTGGCATACGGCCGGAACGAAAAATGTAATTGTCATTTTTCCCGGAAATGACGAGAAAGTTATGAGAAATGCGGTTCAAGGTAAGAGTATGACCATACTTATAACTTAGTATTCCGTCTCGTTTTCTTCGGACGATGGTCTGTTCGTAAATTAACCACTTAGAAACTGTAGCTGTGTAGCTCGCAGAGACACGCTTCTCGTTTCATTTTTCTCCCAAGCTGAGCTGTTCGCTGTGTACTTGAATTCGGTGCACTAGCTTCTTGTATGCAGCGGCACTTAATGACTGAGGACGAGTCGTCCTGCCCGATTTCTAATCGCTGTACGCTCGCAACTGTTCTAGGAAAGATTCGAGGCCTTAATTTCTTAGAACTCGTGATATTTCTTGCGAGCCAATAAACCCAATACATAATTTTAAATAAAAGTATCTTTATAATATTATTATTGTACATATAAATAAAAATTGTGTCAAAAAATGAAAATACATATTCGAAGTAAAAATTCGATAAACTACCTAATATCCAAATGGAATGAGTCTTTTAAAAAACTAAAATTCCTCATTCAAGCTGAATAAATAAAGTTGTTGCTGTTCTTATCAAATTGTCGTGCAATTGACATATTACACCAATCATCGACGCCAGACAGAACGAGATACGCAAATTCTGTGGATCCCGAGGTAACCAAAGGAAATGCAAAATTTCGCGTAATAACAGGTTCAGCCACGTGCATCGTACATACGCACGCGGTAGCTCGGCTATTATTACATCGACATAATAATTCCAACGACTTCGGAGGAACGTCAGCTCTTAACTTTTCACAGCTCGCTAGGTGGAGTTTCCGGCACACTACGAGCTCGTAATGTGAAAATAATAAGTTGTATTTTATGATCGGAAAATGTACACGCAAAATAGAAACCGAAGTCTGAAGATTAGTTCGTTTTTTCCTTCGCGCACGCAATCGTCCATTTGTCAATCTTCGTTGACCAATCTCTTTGTCGATGCTTTGCTAATCGAAATTTTTTTGTCGCTCTTTGTTTTATCCCTGTAAAATATATTGTGGATATTTATTCTTGATCATAATTCGAATAAATTATTGTATTAAACCGTAGAAAAGAAATAGAAAATTTCATTCAAAATTATGTTATTAAAAGTGATGATAAGAAAATGTTAGAAATATTGTTTTATTTATTTCGAAATTTATTCTGACAAAAATTCTCTCTTTTATAATTAATATTACACCGACTAACGTGATACTAGTTTATTTCTGTAGAAAAGTAATTCGTAGTCTAGTAATCACCAAATTTCTACACACGATCGTCTATTCACCGCGCGAATCGTTCAAAATAAATTTTTACAATTCTTAACAAAGACACTAATGGTAAATGAGTCACTCCACAATTTTCCACGTTAAAACAGGAAAAAGGTATCAAAATTCAAAGGAGTGACGTTTCTGCGTTTCAGGTTTCAATTCTCCATGCAAATCAGTAATTCTAGCACTCCTTGTGCATACTTTCAATCAAACAACTACCTTTGTTACCAAGGTGTTTTAGATCACTCCCAAGTATTCAGGCTACCATAATGTAACGAACTAAATCACCTTCAAAACCCAATAATTAATCCCCTTAATCGCTTCAGTCAAAAGTATCGCATAATTCAGAAACGTGAGACAAATCCGCGTATACACACTATCGCTCACAAATTTAATCTCGCGATGCAAATTTCAATTTATTTCGTTCAAGTCGACGCAATTCAAATTTAACAAATTTAAAATTTTCTGTCGAACTCGATAAAGTCAATTTTGTCATTCTCGCCTGATTCATTCTTTCCCCTATAGTTACTTTCATTTTCACTGCATTTTCACTTTTAAACTTTCAAGCAATAGTGTATGTATGTTTCTTAAAATTGAATGCCAAAAATTAAGAACGCACCGTTCCTATTTGCAGTTGCCCCGAGTCGCTACTTGCTACGCTCGAACGTTTATCGAGAGTACAAACAAATGGACGCGATTTGTCACTGAAATGAATAACGCAAGTCGAGACGACGGAAACGCCCTAGCATTTCGGCCTTCTTCGTGAAACGCGATATCGCGTACCGGTTAAAACGGCAAAAACAAACCAACGAAAAACAATGATAAAGGAGATAAATCGCTGTACGGGTGAAACAACGTTAGCTCTATTCAGAATGCAATCGTGCTGTTCAGCACCATTGAACAAGGAAGCCGAGGAAACTTTGTTGAGCACGTTGCACACGCAGACGTCTTAACTCTACTTGACTCTGGGCAAAACATTGAGGATTAAAATTACCCTTCTACTTCGATAAATTCAAACATCCTAACATCTACGATAAAATCACAGATGCCTATAAAGAAACTCAGAAATCATAAAACAAACGAATAAATTCCACAGAAACGAATAGTGTAAACAAATGTTGCATAATTATTACGAAATCGTTGCTACACCTTCTGTAACGCCATGTGACTTGAAAGTTACGTGTCTGCATTATTCTGTTGTACTATTATTTATTCCCAATATTTAAACAAATTTTAACAAAATTATTTATTCAAAATATTTAACTTATTATAAACTAATTGTATTTTAACCCTTTGCACTCGAAGGTCCTTTTGCTACAGGGAAATTAGAGCTTGTTTGCTAAATGGATGAAACTTTGTGAAACTAATATAGAAATTAACAATTCAATATTTCATTTATTTTTATATTATGCAAGACCTTGTAATAGTTCATTAGAGGTTGGTTCCTCCGCACTATTTCACCGCTTAGACTTCTAGCATATGATGAACATTTTTACGAAGGCCCATTAGACCTGCTGTTCTGCAAGATATCAGCTTTAAGAGTACCTCCGTTAATTATTTATCAAGTGTTGAATAGTAATGCCGCTTCCCAGTCGCCTCTCGTATCCAAAGTGTTAATTTACATTTCAACAAAATTCAGAACATGACTAACAATGCTCCTACAAATATAATAACAATTGGTATAAATATCAACGAAAGAAACTATTCCCTTCAGCATGTAAACAAAATTCATTCTCTTAAACCCAACAAAAATTCTCAAAAAAAAATAACCTTTCGCAAGGGTAATAACGCGATAATGAACATGGCCGTGTAACGAACAACAACAACAACAACTGGTCCCTCTGCATTGCTGATTACGAGTTTCGTAAAACCAGTTGCAGTCTCGGTAATGACGTTTAGGCATCATTAAACAGGCGAAACAGGGATAAGTTCGCGAAGCCATTTGTAAAATCAACTGCAATTTCTCCGACGCTGATTACACGTCGTTAGTCCGAGTGAAATCAAGTTAACGTATCGGGCGCCCGTATTCGCGGGCTGAAAACTCGATATCAATTTCTCCTCGGCTAAACAGTAAATCCACCGACGACGGACCACCGTACAGCGAAACCAGCCGAGAGTGAAGATAATACGCCGTAAGAAGGAGAGAAACGAAACCATCGTGGTTGTTCTGCAAAATCGTTATCCTTGGTTCTACTCGTTAGGCGTCATTAAGCAACGATCGAGTTTAAAGCCGCGAGCTCGATTCGGTACAACAATTGCGATAGAGCCAGACACGTGTCCGATCTACAAACGAGAAGAATGGGAAAAGATTGCAGAAAGAAAAAGGGACGTCAATGGAAGGTATTCACGATAGAGACTCAGGAGCGCGACTAAGAATGCTTCGATATCGAATCACACCGGCAGTTGCGCATAGAAGACCGAGGATACGAGTTTTCTCAGGACGGGACTCGTAATCCCTATTAATTACTGCCGACGGCGCGTTCCCATAAATCAATCGCGAAACAGAGATAAAGGTACTCTACGGCGTCGGAGAACCGGAGGAACGAAGAAAAACGGGTCGAAAGGGGTGGTGGTGGAGAACGGAGAGAAACGCGGAGGCAAAACTGGCCTGCGCGGCGTTTTCGTGAGTCATACTCTCCTCGTTAAAGCTGCTGTTGCCTCGACGCGCAACCCTCCTCGATCGATCCTTCTCCGGCTCGCTTTTGTCTCGTTTGATTATCGCGAAAAATCCACGGGAATGCAGAACACGCGCGCGCATTCACGCGGCTTTAATCAACGTTACGCCGTATTACGGCCTATGTGTGATTTGTCATTTCCATTTGATCAGCGCTTTTTCCACTCGCTTCTTTTTCCTTTGCAAATCCCTTCGTCGTCCCTCTCTTTATCTCGTTCGACAGGCGTTATCTTTTCAACGACAGGTAGAATGATCGACGTGGAACGCGGTTGTGAGGGGAAAAAATAGTGGTTGATGAGAGAGAGACCGCTGAGAGTTGTTGTCTGATCGGACGTATCGATGGAAAATGAGAGCACTTCGTGCATTTCCACCTGCTTGATTTCTGTGATTAGCTAGTATTGCTGACGTACGTTCGTTGGATGAAGCAGAACATTGACGGAGCTTTTTGAAAGACGTTTTGGTAACAATGACGTGGATTGTTCTAGCAAGCTTGTGACAAGTGTTTATTGAATTCTTTTGCGTTATCTCAACCCTTTGCGAGTGTATTATTTT
This sequence comes from Habropoda laboriosa, assembly GCF_001263275.1. Lineage (NCBI taxonomy): Eukaryota > Metazoa > Arthropoda > Insecta > Hymenoptera > Apidae > Habropoda > Habropoda laboriosa. Next base: position 549,304 of record NW_017100265.1, on the reverse strand, counting down.
TTTTAAGAATTTCTTATTTATCTGCTAATCGTCTCGTATGTAATGGATCCTAAATTGAGATCAATGTATGTTCGAGTACTCAAGTGGAACGTGTGTGTCCACGAAAGGGTTAATAAATAAATGAAAAACGAATTTTCACATTTGGAGGAATGAAGGTGCATTTTGGAATATGCATGTAGTAATACTTCATTTTGTAGAATTTTCAGATGTATGGGAAGCATTTTAAATTAATATATTGTCAGAAGATCAAAATTATAGATCTATCTATAGAAAACGCTGGAGGTTGAAAATTTAAACCAAAAACAGAAACTGATAAAAAGTATAGAATGACAATTTTAAGGGTCTCTTTGAACCACATCATGCGACACAAGAAAAATTTCGATCCGTTCACTGACGACAGATTAATCTAAGCTGATCACGTTACGCGATTCACCCTGTACAAACGATTTTTTTAATGCTTCAAATCTACACTGAATATTAATTTTAATATTTCACTCTACGTTATCAAAATTTCCAATTAAGCCAGATATTTCAACAAACCTGAGCCTATCAATCTGAAATACTGTAAACAGCTCGTTTTTAATCGAA
>NW_017100265.1:546202-548664 GCF_001263275.1 Habropoda laboriosa | reverse complement strand
ATTACCTTTCTTTTTTCCAGGGATTTTCACGAACAGCGACGAATGCTCGCCGTCCTTCCGCCAAATCCACGGATCTCACCCGACAGCGACGAGGTTCGACGGTCGTCGGTCGAAAAAAAGAAATCGTCGGTTCGTTCGGTAAGTGGGAAACTGCACGGGCATAAAAGCGAGCCCGCGTCTCGTAAAACGATCCTTCGCGAGAGGTGATCGCAGCAGTGAGAGCGTTCGTTAAACGACAAATCGGTTCGGCCATTCACAAGCCCCTTTCCAGGCCTCTGACCAGCCGCAATTTATCGCCGTAATGAAACTTGCCCGGACGAAGGTGTCCGTGGGGGCAGGGGATCTCCTCGAAGAGGGTGAAAAAGGAAGAAACGGCTACCGGTCATCTGCATGACGAGTAAATAGGTTCGCATTACTCGCGCGAACACGCCAGTTTATATCGGGTGATCGTGGCAGATAAGATGGGAAAGCTGAGCGCGAAATCCATCGCGATTAAAGTCCCCGTGGCTCCTCCTTCCGTGGCAACGCCTTTTTCCGCTTTTACCCAACCGGGGCTGTATTTTTTCGAATCGACGATGCTCCGTTAATCTGTCCGTGTGTTGTAATTAGGATAACGCGGCATTTTGCACGAGCTACGGTGCACTCGCGCGGATAACGAGATACGCGTTATCTACCACTATCTGGTTTCTGGCTTAACTGTGACGTATCGCCGGACGATTAGTTAGGTTTCTGATTTTACTTTTTACGGCGGAAATTCGTTTGGGAAGACGATGAAATAAGAAATGCGCTAATTTGTTATCGTGATTGTGGAAATTAGGATTGTGGAATGGAGATAAATGGAACAGTTTGTTGGATTGATAAATAATTTGAGAGTAGAGTAGAAAGTAGATTGATGTATTTCTCGAGACGTTTATTTGTGGAAGTGTTATTGGGGAAATTGGAATTGCGATTTTTTTCGAATCGAATGGGTGTTTTGAGTTGATGAGACATTATTTAAAACTGGAATATGGTTGAGTATAACAAGAACACTTGTTATGAGAGAATTTGAAGTTTTATCATAGACTTTGAAGACTTTCCATTTTCAATTTCAAATTTTTCAATGCATAAGAAGCGAAGTTTTGATATTTAAAGTGACAACAGATTTTGAAGACATCGCATTTTTAATTTCAAATTTTATAACTCATAAGAAACAAAATTTCCATATTTAAAGTCACCAAATGTCTAATCCTTTAAACTCCTTAATTTCAATACACGAATTATTTCCACTAGTAACTTCTTCAAGATATAAGAAATAACACAAATCGCGCTATTACGCTTCGTCAATAACTTACAAATTTAATTTTTAAATCTATTTCTCGCAGAAGGAAAAAATGCAACATCCTTCGAAACGAATTCCACGTATTTCTGTTTTCATAGGAGAAAAGAAAAACTGATTATCCTCGACAAAAGTAAGCCCGATACTAAGCTAAATTACAGTAATCTCGAACCTCGAAGAAATTACGAAAGCGCTGTAACAAACAATCCCGTGGCTAGTTGTGCAAAAATTTCGTCAGTCGATACGCCCATGTTTCGATAATTTCCAGACATTACCGGGGAAACTCATTATTCTCGCGAGACGGGTGCTTAGGCGATCGGCAGATATGTTACCGTACGAATCGGCAACGGGTTCGCCACAATGAAAGTCGCATACTTGCTTCTACACGAATCGTTATGTTCGTCGTGAATGCTGAAGAGAGTAGCTGTTGAGTTTCTCTTCCTAAATCAGTTCTGTCGCGGCGACGAACAGGTGCGCGTAAATACGTATCGCGATAACGTGAAAAACGGTAGAGGAAACACCGACGAGACACGTGAAATTAGAGATTTACTTTATGGTCGCTTCTATGGTTTCGATAGTATTTATAATGTTATCGCGATACGTGTGTATACACAGTAGCCGCGGAAACAAGTTACGTGGAACGGCGCAGTTTCGATATCGGGAAGTCCAAGTTTAAATTATGCAACGATATCGAGGAAATTATTTTCGGAGAATTTTAAGTGCAATTCGAATAGTTCTAAAATAACGAATAGAACTTTTTGGAGTATTGGTAGGTATACTAAACAACTTGCATTAAAAACGAAGATCGATTATTTGCATCTAATTTTATGAAGATCAAGATTTTTATAATTGCATTCATATCTTATAAAATTCATTGTGCAAATATTTCCTACCGTTTTGCTTTTCCTTGAAATCTCGTTAGGAATGAAAGTTTATGCAAATTTATGAACTGTTAGGAATTTGTTTAGGACCAGAACTATGCTGTATCTATTATTAATTGCAATTCAAAAAATCAAATTCTCAATTTAATCACACTGTTGTATACATATCTAAAATTAACAGAAACTTTGGAAAACATCTATAAACCAAAATACCAGTTCCACACAGTTCGAAAAAAAAAAAAAAAAAAATTTATCAATTTAAACAA
>NW_017100265.1:520160-546098 GCF_001263275.1 Habropoda laboriosa | reverse complement strand
AAAAAAAAAAAAAAAAAAAAAAACATTTCACAATTTCCAATATCAGTTGACACGATTCACAAAGAAGCAGCTGAATCTCAGCAATTTAGGCCAGACAAAATCTCATGACACGTTTTCGCACACTCTCACGTCCTACTTGAAGTTCTTCCATCTCAGCCGCAACGAGCATTCTCACCAAAGATATCCATAAACATTCCCACGATTCGACACCAACACGACAGAATCTTGTCAAAAAGAAGCGTCAAAAATCGGCAACAGAATTTCTAAAAGGTGATCGTACGATAGAAAACAAGCATAAACCCGCATCAACAATCTCCATGCTACGCCCATAAATGTATCAAACGAACAAAACACGAGCCGATACCCAAAGCCTATCCCCGTACAACTCCGGCAATGTAGATCACGTCTCTGACCGGCGACTATCGCGGAAATTGTTTCTTGACCCAATGAGAACGATTTACCGTGGTCGATGTTGGCCAGCTGTGGTCCGGATATTCCGGGCTGTTGTGCGAGAGTTCAAGGGTTACGGAAAATATCGTGTATCCTTGTTGACTCGCGCAGACGCGGAACACACGTAAGCGCGCGATTCGTGGCATTGATAAATAGCGTTGCAAAGTGCAGCACGGTGCAGACGGCGCGCCGTAATTGACCGACGGTGGCACGGGTCACGGAAATAGAAACTGGACGATGGAAATTGGAAGTACGTGGCACGAACAGAGCTAGCACACCCGCATTGCCGAGGAAACGAGTGCTCGGGAACGACGCCAGTGCGGTTTAATTTGATCTTGTTCCGGAGAGATTAATAGTTTGAAGTGCGCTACCCGATAAGAGAAAGGGGGGGTTCAAGTATGCGGGTGGTTTGAGGGAATTAAGTGGATCGTGGAAAGTATTGTGAAAATGATGCACACCAGTGAATCTCGCGGTGCGTTTCTGGGGCTAACATTCCGTTAAATTCGTCTTTTCGCATTGCTCGGAGGTTTTGTTCAATGAAACGATACTGAAAATTGGCTAAGGACAGTATTGGGAGATTGGCGAAGATAAATTTGTATCTTGGAGAATTTGATTTTGATCTTTGAATTATTCTATTTGGATGGAAAATAGTTGGAGTTGTTAAAAAATACGAGATTCTCAAATCTTTCGTCGTTCTCTTGTTCGGTAACTGAATGGACAACCTGTCAGACTCGTGGCAGAGATTCTGGCGAAGATGTGAGAGAATTCATCGCAATCCTAACTTTCCTTTAAATTCGTAAGACTGAGGATTACGAAGTGTAATTAATTTGTGACAGATTAGGTTTTGCTACCTGATACAGTACTGAAATAGAAAATGGCTGACGCTTAGATGCACAGTCAGAAAAGAAATCATACGTTAAGGGGAAACAAAAATTGACGCTCTCGAACGATGTTTCGAATTATTTATTTAGAAATAAATGAAAAATCTTAATTTATAGCGACAGTCGCGCTAAAGAAGGAAACACGCGATTCGATAAAAATAATGATGAACGACAGGATATATGTTACGAATGTAAATTCAACCAATACCAATATCTGCGTGAATAAGCACACGAGTGCATAAATATTTTCCCGCGGACAGTTGGTTCGATTTTTAATAAATCTAAAATCGCTGCAAAACGACCTTAAACTTCGTCGGGATTGAATTTTTTTCCCCCGATCGGGCGACCTGTTTAACTGGTATGCGATAAATTAATCGGCTCCGCGACATTGCGGTCAACGTTTCACCGTGCACAAGTATCCCAACGAATTCCAGTTGGATGATTCTACACGGTAGCTCGCATTATCATCGGCCGTTTTGCTCATGTTCAACTCTCCTAGCGAAATGATTAATAGCCGCTCATCACGTTAACTCTTACCCGCTTGATGAACGACAGAGACGCGCGAAACAGCGCACGAAAACGCCTAAGAATCCTCTCCTCAGCTGTGATAGCTGTTAGGAGATTCGTGAACCAACCTGTCGACACGTGTGCTCTAATCAACATAATTAAGAATAATTAATTACCGTGCGATTTCTTCAATTGCTCTTCAAGCTCTTAAGTGAGATTGTAGGGAATGTTCGTTTAACGCGAACTGTGTTTTGATAACGTTTAAATGTAATGTAGGTAGATCGTGAGGTGTTTGAAACTTTTTTTGTCACGCGAGAAGCAATAATTAATTTGGATCGAATACTATTTAATATGTAAATTTAAATACATGATAAATGAGTAGGATTAATCGTATAATTCTGGTTAAATATTGATTGAATATCTTTGCATTCCGTGCTCACGTGAATTTTTCCGAATTAATTTAATTAAACTTGAAGGGGGTATTTATTACTTTAGGAGCAGCTATAACGTATATTAATTATGCAAGTCCAGCAAATAGACTCAAAAAGCTTTAGAAACGTTCTTTCGAACTGTCACTCTTGTTTGAACTGAATGAAACACAGAAATTTATTTGCAATCTTTTCCATTGAAACCAATACTTATAATTAGAACTTAATTGTATCATGAGTAACACAAATCTAATAATATAACGAGTGCACACTCTCCTGTACTCCTAGTATATGACAAATGCAATGTTAACGTATGTTTACAATCACAAATTCCCAAATTGATTGTAGCAATCTATTCGATTATTTGATAAATTTTGTATGGATCCATACGATCATAATTCAACTCAATTTATCAATATTTATTTTTGTTGCGTCGTGGACTTTGATCAAGTCTTATGACCAGGAGTTCTGGCGCATTCGTTGATGTAGATGTTTGATAGATGTTTGTTGAAATTCGGTTATTCTTTTTTTTTGACGATGTGTCTCGTGCACTCGTTTTACTGTGACTGCCGGTTTTCAGGTGTGTAGATGTATATTCTGATTGGTGGTTGTGTTATGGAGGTGGAAAACGTGGTGTGTTCGGCTATTGGTCGACGAAAACTGTGACCTTTTGGGAGACCGAATTTGTAGTAAACAAATTAGATCTCCGGTAACAAATGTTTTATGATCCCGAGTGTTTTTGGGACCTATTGTCTGAGTGTCGCGCTGGTGAGTCCACGGGGGGTATATTGCGATCTTCCGAACGTCGGCACCTCGGTCTGGCAGCCAAATGTGACTAAGTGGCTTATTACTATAATCCGCCGAACTGAGACTTCGTTGCGTCCTCATCAGGTCGCAACAATTTTCAATGACGTATATTTACAATTATAAATTCCCAAACTAATTATAACAACATACTCGATTATTAGATAAATTTTGTATCACTTCAACCATGATTATCCCATGCTAAATCAATCGCCAAAAAATCCTCCAAACACACCTCTCCAATCCTCCATCACCCGAGGACAAATACTAATCACCTAGAAATTCGTTCGAATCGCAGACAATTCACCTCCAGCTTCATCTCTCCGGCGCAATCGCGGTCCAAGAGGTAACGGGCGCAGTTTTACTACCGCACCGACAAGAATTATTTTCCCGCGTTAAAGGTGCGCGCCTAGTCGGCGGAGGATCTCGGGCGACCCACGCATCGCCATTAACATCCGAAAGTAAAGCTTCTTCCCGTCCACAAATCTCCACCGGTGAAGGAAACCAATTTAGCGACGTTCACCCTGCGCCCAACCCTCTCGCGTCTATCGTTAACCCCGGCTAACGCAAGTCGCCTATCTCTCTCTCTCTCTCGCTCTCTCTCATACCCGGTGTCTTGTCGTGTCGATCGTCTCCCACTAAGAAACCAGCCGGAATCGTAAAAAAGGCAAGGAGGACGTCGGGCCGTCGTCGTGCATCGATACGTCGCGTCGTAAGAACGTCCGCACGACCTCCTCTGTGGGCGACCCTACGAGAGACGGAGGCGCGCGTGGAAAAAGCTAAAGCGGCTGCCACCGGTCGTTAGGTTGACGTTTACGTTTCGCGCTTAACGAAGCACGGCAGAGCAATGTCGTACCTAACGATCGATAAAGTATAACGTCGTAGAAAGAAAGAAAGAACGTGGGGCATCGTTGGTAGGGGGTGGAAGAGGACAAGGATGAGGAGGAGGAGAGAAAGAGAGAGAGAGGGACATGAAGGGCAGGTAAAGAGTAGCGAATGAAAGGCACGGGTGATCGTACCCATCCTGCAGTCGAATCATTCGCGGCCGGTTTAACGATTTCCACGATACCTATGCGCTGTTCAATCTTCCTCTCTCTTTCTCTGTGTTCGTGTTTTTACCTGCTTCCGTGTGGAAGCGACGAACCTGGTGTTCCATGCTCGCTATACGTGCACGATGCACGGGGATATTTTCTGTGCTCGCGATCGCGACACTGTCACTGATCACCGCTACACGTGACCGTTTGATCACGCGGGAGAGCGTGCTGTATATACGGGGTGAGACGAAAGTGTTGGATTGAGGAAGATTTTGGTAGGGCTTTGATCAAGTGTTTGGTGGTGGTCGGTAGTGGGAAATTATTATTCTGAGTATTTGACGGTTTTATAGGCTAAATGGTTTGTGGATAATTGAACGTTGTTTAATTAACTTGTTAAGTGTGTTCACCTTTCAAAGAGAAACTGAATCTCTCTAAATAGTTTGTAATTGAAAATAAGAATTATAAAGCAATATAAAGACTTCCTCTTCGTTCTTGAAAATGTGAATAATCTCTGGATAAATAAATTAGTGTGTTGTAAGTATAGGTAAATAAAACTGTATAAGGCTAAACAAAATTATTGCTTAAAGTAAGTGATTATTTGTCTAGATGATACAAGACAGTAAAAAAGTCTTCTATGAACTTTTGCAGTCTTCTGTCGATATAGAAATTTTTGTCTAAATTAGAAATTAAATTAAATTTAAATAGTTCAATTGAGATTAAATTTTTGTAGAAATATCAAGCAAATTATAATCGATAATAAAGCATACTTTGATTCATCAATATCATACAGAAACTTAATATTTTGTAACTTAACGTTACACCGAAATATTGAAATAAAGGCAAACTACACGAATCGATCTAAAAGTGTTCCCATGAGCGAAAGTAATTCAGTACATCGAGTACTTTTGTTTATTAGGAAACTTTCCAGTTTATTAAGTAATAAATACCGCAAAGCAAGTATAAATGTATTTAATAAGAGAAGGCACATAAAATGTTTAGACTTGCGCATCTGGTTAAAGGTACACTGTGTATTCTCATCACACGTGTATGCTCCTAAAACGAAATAGTCATAAATCTAAGACTACACTGAAGATCGAAGAAACTCTACGTTAAGCTAGTTCTAATAGGATGGCAGATGACGTACAGGCCCTTCACAATCCTGTTCCAGACGACCTATCGATAAAATTTACGACACTACATGTTTATAGTCTATTAGAATCGGAATTACTTCCATATCTTTTTGCCTATGGCTTCGGAAAACAAAGTATTTTCAATCAATTTGAAAAACCATCAGCATAAAGTACGAGAAGTACTTAATATTACACAGCCAAATGTGTCTTCCCTTCGACTGAAATATTGCCTTGTAAAACAGTATCTTACTTTTATATTTATCAAGTTTATTCAATGATACATTCATTTAATAGGGAAAGTTTCTCTGAGAATACAGTAGAATCTCGATTATCAGAATAATCGATTAGAATTTGGCGGGGAAATAAAAAATTTTTATTTTTTCGTTAATATTAATATTTACAAAATATTCAAAATAATGCGAAAATAAAATTATTCGATTATCAGAGCAGCGTGTATCATGATTAGCTCGGATAATCAAGATTCCGCTGTATTTACATCTATTTCTACATTAAATTAACTGAAAAATAATACCACCAATTCTAAAGCTTCCAAAAGTCACATTTTCAAACTAATTACATTTTAAATTGACACGAACCTATCAATTTCTACATCTACAGTCAGTCTCTTACGAAGCGCAATAGCTACAACGAAGGATGCCATAATCCAAACATTTACGATCTTCATCGAAAACAAATTTTCACGAAAATATCATAAATAACCTCTCGCGAAACAACAATACAAGTCCCATCAAACTTTCTGTCAAAACAAAATTTCACGTAAAATTGTTCGAAAACTGAGAAAAGACTATACGTCCCTAATTGGCATCGAAACCGACGTTCGCTCTTCCTCTTTCGATCCACCCCGTATGTCAGTGCACTATCATCGGCTGGTTCTCAGGCGGAATGCTGTATCGAGGGCCGGCCAAGCTTTCGACAGCGCGTAGTAGCGATGATTGTTCATTAGCGCCGAGCATCCTGAGCTTTAATGCATGTATCGGTACCCGTTCCGGAGGCAGGCTAGCTGTGTTACGCTCGACGTCCGTTCGCCAATGGCGCCCATTAGCATGGAACCCCACTTCTCTCTGCAGATAGACTAATGATCATGTCACCCGGCTCCTTAATTGCTAATTGATCTTGCGCCTGTACGTCCACGTTCTGCGTTGTCTACGCATGCCGCGTCATTCGTCCGATTACGCGGCTTTAATTCAACGTTTATTCTACACCGGAAGTATCTTTCGGTACTTGGTGTATGCGTGCTTTTCAACGACGAACGAAATTCAGCGTTGATTGAAATAAGGGTCGTGCGAAAGGTTGAATTGTTAGACGATAGTGAGTGTTTTGTAGAGAGATTATGTGTCAGTTTTATTTAGACTTTGTTATAGGAAAATTAGTTTGAGAAGTGTTATTGGAGAAAAGTATTTAGTATTCAAATTTTCCTGGGTAATTATTTGAAGGAACTTTATGCGGATTGAGATCTTTTTTTATGGTGTTGCTATTCAGAAATTAAATAGCAATGCAAAATTGTTTATAGTACCTGAAACCAAGTACCTAACCAAAGCAAGGAAAGAGTTTGTTACATCGATTTTACAGGAAATATTTTTTCCTTTTATATGTGTATATGAAATGAGGTTCTTTTTTGTTACTTACTATGAAGAAACCATGATAAATATGAATGAAATAGTAACATAAAATTAATTGAATTCTAGCAATATTCGTGTATGCACAATTTGATTTTACATCAATTTTCACGAATATTAAAATGCACCAATCTCACCTAATGAACTTTAAAAAACCACGACACGATCATTTATTTCATATTTGAAACGTGTAGTGTTGTAATAGATATACCTGCACGGTTTTCATAATAGATTTAAACGGGGAGAAGAAAAATAATTAATATCCTACCTATGGAAACACGAAAATTACTACGTTATTTCTCACAGAGATATTCAAATTGAGGATCCGTAAAGTCGCAACGCCGTCTTTAGCTTGTTCACATTCATACTTCTACTCGAGTGGGTAGATTTCCAATCAAATACTTTCTCGCCATAATTAAAAGGAATCGCCCATCCTACTATTATTGGCTGGTAATAGGCACCGCGGAAATACGATATAATTAAAGCCTTTAGCCGCGATCAACAATGTTTTAATGGATTAAGAAATCACGCGATTGCACGATACGTCTCTTTGTCAATTATTTCTGCACTGGAAAGAACCCGTTGCGAAATTAATTAAAATAAGGTCTCTTATTGTTCCGAGAATATATTATTCGTGACGAGAAAGTAGCACAGCAGACGTTGTGACGAATGAAATGCGACTGAAATCTATTATGATTAGAAAAATAGAAATTTCCTTTTCATTTATATCCATTGAAAAAAAGATGATTTTGAAAACAGTACGATATTTGAAATATATTTAATAACGTTTTTATTAGTAATTAAGTCGCGATGTAACGAATAGATAAATGTCATATTTCAATGTGTAACTTGCTTATCTTTTATTTCCGTCGAAAAATAAAAAAATTAATTCAGAAGAGACACGGAAAAAAGTTTCCGCTTAAATATACAGTACAGTAAGTAGATATTTGCAAATTATACGCGCAATTTTATCGCAAGATCAACTACATACTGAAATTATCAAATTAAATTATAGGAGACATCGTATGCTGCTTAATTTATAACATGTTACTTGGAATTATACCAGTCACATTCTACGTATAATAAAGTAACCTGTACTTTATGCACATTATATCAACTTATACATTAACCCAGGGATTGATATTTCTATATACCGTCGGTATCTTACGAAGCATTTAATAGCTATTATTACATTAATTCGTACACTTGATCTAATACACTTGCGTATAATAATAACAACAAGGCAATGTAATTACGTATACGAGCTTTATTCTCCTCTTCAATTTTTCGTATAATGTTGATAATGTTACGAATTTCAAATTTCATCTCCAATTAAACTTAGAAAAAAGGAATTATAAATATTTTGAATCTATCGATCATCTAGATCTGGGAACGATTTACGCGGTTCGTCGTTCAGTTTCAGTTTCGACGCTGCGTGAGAACATCCACGCTGATTTCACACGCGGACTTTCCCCGGCTGCGTGACATTTCTCCGGGGTCCTCTCTTTTCTCAGGATATCGCGGTCTTCGGAACGGCTGAACTTACGATCCCTCACACACAGACACACACTCATTCTCTTTTTCTGTCTTTGTCTCATCTCTCCTTCTCTCACACTCACTTTTGCTCTCTTTGTCTCTCCCTCGTCTCTCCTTCTCTCACACTCACTCATTCACTCACTTTTCTCTCTCTGTCTGCCTTTCATCTCTATTTCTCTCATACTCATTCATTCACTCACTCACTCACTCACTTTTTCTCTTTTTGCTTCATCTCTCCTTCTCTCACACTCACCCTTTCTCTCTCTCATTTTTCTTTCTGTCTCATCTTTCCTTCTCTCACACTCGCTCTCTCTCTCTCTCTCACTCACTCATTCACTCACTCTCTCAATTTCTCTCTCTCCCCTCTTTTTCTCTCTCTGTCTCTCACATTCACTCTCTCAATTTCTGTCTCTCCCCTCTTTTTCTCTCTTTGTCTCTCCCTCATCTCTCCTCTCACTCTCACTTTTTCTCTCTCTGCCTCCCTCTCATCTCTCCTTCTCTCACACTCGCTCATTCACTCTCTCAATTTCTGTCTCTCCCCTATTTCTCTTTCCTGCTCGCTCACCATCGCGCGCCCACACAGCTTTTCACGGCGCGTACACTCGATCCGCGGTGTAATTACTAATTGTAATACACACATCCAGCGAGCCCACTAAATCTATCCGCGGTGTACCTGATAAATATCCGACGTCGTCGATTCGCTTGCGTTACCCTTCTAACGCTTCAGCAATGCGGATGCGCTTTGTTTGCCGCGCATGATTAAACGCGCCGAAGGATTTACGTCACGGCTCGAGCATATTTTTCGCCGGGCCAAGGCTGATCGCTCTATACCAATATGTAACAACGCCGATCGGAATCGATCGGAGGGAACAAAAAAGTGACGTCAAAGACATTCGCGTAGGTACGAGAGACTACGAAGTGATGGCAATTGGAAGGTCGTTCGATATGATGAAGTAGAAGTATTGTTTGAGAAGATGAAGAGATACAAGAAGGATTGGCTCGTTTAAATACTACCTACCTCATTAAATGTCTTGAACGCTTTAAGTAGTCTTTGGTAGAAGTACTTTTATGAAGGAATGTACAATTTCAATTAAAAATTCCATTTCTATCACTTACACTCTTATTTAAATACCTTGCTTATTGTTGCTTTTTTTCTTACAAATAAAAACATGCTTTCATTCACTATAATGTTTATAATCAGTTCAGTCTATACAGTAGCTTTCTTTGAAAACGACGATAATCGTAGAACACTAAACGCTAAATAACGCGATTGAATCTCACGTAAATCGTTTAGCGAAAAACTACTACACTAACCTACATAATCAGAAGGCTGAAGCGTAAACACCCCAAAAATTAATTAAAAATATAAATCTCTTCACATAGATATCTATAATCTTAAATAACAACCTACTCTCTCCTATATTGCTTACCATTTAACACAACGAAAGTCAAATGTTACTTAATCACAATACAAAAATTTGCAATTATCGTCACAAATAGGTACGAGTAATCAACGATCTTCAGAAGAAGAAAAGAAATACTAAAAAGATTTATTTAAATTTAACTAACTCTCAAATGATTACTACGATCACTTTGGGGATTAAATACACAGATGGAGTTAATTAATAAAATAAAATAACTTGATTTGTAAATATTCATTTTGCAAATGTTAATTAAATACTTTTCAATTGACATAGAACTCTTGGTTCCCGATTTTATCTCCTCGAGAACCAAGAGTTAATAAACATAGTTATATTAAATTTTCAATTAATTAATTAACTCTCATCCGTCCCTCAGTTTCGCATCTTAACATGGGATAAATAATTAATTTTGTAAATTCTCTTATTAAATATGGAAAATAAAGGAAAAATTTTTTCTACAAATAGCCGAATAATACAATTTTTTACCGGAAAAGTGTGTCAAATTAAGCAGAAATTTTGATTTAATTAGTCAAATTTCTGGTCGCTGTTACACCGATGGCTGGAAAAACCGTTTCCAGCAAACGACCGTCCTATTCTCTCATTGCAATCACGAAGTGCGAGTAAAACAGAAACAAGAACCGCGAGTAGAAAAGCGTCAAAGATAGCGAGAGAGCAAGAAGAGAGGAGTTAGCACCTGTCGCTGCAAATTCTCCCACAATGCGCCATCGTGGCCGTCCGTAAAAGGTCCGCGAAAAAATGCGACGAAAGCGGGGAAAAAACAGGCAGCGAAGGCCAGGATTTACGCGGGCCTCGGTTTGATGCGTACGTGTAGCTCGATGGCATCGAACATCGGCCAAGGAACACCTTCATCTGTCCCTGATGCTGCCCATTCCAGCATCCTCCAGCGTCTGCCTACCGTCCACGATACTATCTCACAAGATGAATCGGTCGGTGCACCGAGTGCAAGCGAACTGCAACGACCCGGCACCGACGAGGGCACAGACGGCCCCGGTCTTTTCGTTTTTCCACTTCTCCGCGCAGCTCCACGGCGAGGCAAGACCATCGGGAATTTGCATCGTTCCACGCGTCTGACACGCGACGTGTACTACGCGAAACAGCGAGACTCGTGCCGCCGCCTCGTGTTCACCGAGGATCCTCGTCGCGTTTAATTACCGAATTGGCAGCGAGGCTAATTGCCGCGACGAGGATTACCCACGTGGCGATCATTGAGATACATTTCAGCTTCGGCTGGTTTGCTTCTACAAGGATTTAACCGTTTCGCCGCTATCAGCGCCTATGTTAATTTAAGCCTTGATTTTATCCTCTGCGCTCTTCCACGTAGATGAAATAAAACGAATTTTAAAATGATAAAAAATTTTGCGGCCGTTGTGCCACAAAATGTGCCGCAGCGAAACGGTTAATTTGTATTGTTTTTAATCCGGAGGATATCAGTTTCTTTCCATTTTAATTGTAATTATAAAATTTTGTACTCTTATAGTGATATCATATAATTTTTTCATCGTTTTCTGTATAAAGTTTGCTTAAAAGAACGAGACACGAAAAAAGAATAAATTCCTGAACTTTGCATTTCACTAGTGAACAATTCTAAGTTTAATACCTGTACAAGATCTGATTAAAGACACTGAACATACGAAAATATAAGCGACAAAAAGACGAAATTCCTTAATCTCCCATTTCTGTTCATTTCACTAGTAAAAAAAATTCTAAGTTCAACATATAATAGTTCTACTTTCCGCGATTACCTCTGGTTAAGCTATTCCGAAAACCCGTATAACTTCTCTATACCGTACGTTTTAACTACTCCATAACGCAAGATCCCAGCAACGGCCCTTTTCTCATCGACAACTTGCCGCATTTTAACTAACTTCCGATCGCAAATTGTCGGCTGACTTACAGTATCGTTCGTCCTCGTAAACCGAGCGAACACGTTCAGCGCGTATAGAAGAAGACACGATAAACCGAACGATAAAAACGAGTAATAAAACCAACATTACCAAGTACTCCTTTGGCGCTCTATTAAACCTGACACCGCGAAGTCGACAATTTTTGCCCGAACCACGCATAAATACCTAAACGCCGTATAGCACATATAGAAACGTGTGCGCGTACATCATCAGCCCGTATTTCTACCGTCTCTCTTTCAATCAGACAAATCCCCATTGACGATCGATAAAACACGCTGGAATATATTGAAGGAACGCGTTTAAACGGTGACCACCGACGGTTCGTTACAGATCTACGATAGGCATAGAACAGACTCCTTTCAAGTGAACTATCCGTTGGTCGCCGGTGATCAGAAATTCCTCGCTCGTGTACGTCCCTGGTATTATATCGCGAGCGTGTAATCCACTGTCATCTATATCGAAGCTCTATCAGACGAAATGACAGGCTATAAAACGGGAGAGGCATAGAGGAGCCTGTGCTACGTCGGATTTATCGCGTGTGGATGTCTGGCAGCCTATAAGCCACATGAAGCGAGGAGCATAAGGAGCAGCTAGGATCAGCCGGAGCTACCTCGATTAACCTCCGTTTCAGCTGGTTAGAAGCAATCCGGGTCTCACTATGTGGCAATCACGGCCTTGCAACCTTGTAAATTGAAAAAAAGTACGCTGACGTGACGGCCGGTCACGGGCTGTAATGGATTGCGAAACGAAGCTTTCAGGTTAAAGCGGTGAACGTGCGCCCGGTTCAGAATTATTTTCTTCTCGCGTTAAATCAATAATTAACGTTTCGATTTGAATGAGAATCGTTCGCCGAGCTTTGAGATTCGTGGGAGATATGGGTAGATGATCGATGAGTTTGGTGCGTGTTTGTAATTAATAAGGCGCTACGGCGTTGTCTTGCGACGAGTAGGATTGATAGAAAACATCGTGCGACGAAGTATTTTTATATTCAATAATTAGTCGTTGCTAGCAGGAGATAATTATTTTTTTTTTTTTAGAGTGAAATAGAGGTGATGTGATTTTAATGGAAGTAGTAAATAGGAGATTTGAAGTTTAAGCGTATACTGTTACCAATTTTACTAAGGAATAACGGAGTGGTAGGTAGAATAAAATCAAAAAAAAATTTTAATTCTTAATCAGTAATTAAAAATACAATGGAATCCAAAGTGTTTCAAAAGCATAGAAGAAAGAAAGTTAGGTTATCTATCCTTCCTTCATGAAATAGAATACATACTAAGATTGCACAGTTTTTATTTCTTGTCGCTTCTCACATATAACTGCTACTTTACGAGGATTCTTTGTAATAATTCAGACGCAATAAAGGGAAAAATCTGCCACTTTTCAAATAAGATGGAATTAGTCTAAATTGAGTGCTACATATTTTTTAAAAGGATTCATACGTAAGGTAAAATAATAATGCACAAAATGATTTACCCTTACCAACAAAGGAAAAAGGTGTATTCGTTAACTTCGAAAATATCTTGTTCAATTTTAAAAGTATAAATAACGTAAACTGTAATAATGAAAAAAATGTCACATTAAACATGTAATGACAACGAGGCTTGCTTCGCGTTCAGTAAGCAGATTTTAATGGAGGTCTGTAAAATTCAGTAGATTTCAGTGCATAGATTTCTATGGGTTTCGAAAGATTTTAATAGAATTCAGCAGATGTAAGTAAATTTTACTACATAATGGTAAAATTCGCCAGATTTCAGTATACTCGACATTAAGCAAGTGTCCCAATACCCACAAACAGTCGTGTACACAACAAAAAAAACGAAACACTCCCAACACTAAAACTGCTCCTTCCGACTGAATCGAATTCAAGTAAGACAAGCTCGACAAAGACCCGGCTAGCACATTTTCCCACAAAGGAGCGCTGGCGGTGGTATCTCGCGACAAGAGAGTCAACAGACCTCCGATCTACAAAACAGTCCGATGCATGCGAGTTGGAAAGTCCGGCCGTCTCTATCCCAGCCGAGATTCGTAACGCACACAGGACGATTGCGAAACGGTGAATTATTCGCGTGCACGCGGGCGCATTGATCGCGAAAGAGCCGAGCCGGCTCGCTCCCATAGACCCCGGCTGAATGCACGGAAGCACGAATCCACGGGCCGTGGACAAGCCATGAATTTTCCTGGCCGATACACGCCGCGGCAGTCAGATGCCCCCGGTGACACCCATTAGCCCGCTCTCTTGTCCGACCATTGAAATTATTAATCGATGCAATTAGCCAGCAATGGCCAGACAACCCTGGTTAAATGTCAAAACGTTGTCTCGTTGGTGAGTGCAAGAAGAACCTTCCCGGTGTGGAAGTGTGCACGAAGATTGCCGTGCTTTCGATTTTATTCTCTCTCTGTCTTTCTTTTTTCTCAAGCTGCGGTTATTGTAGGATCGCGAGCATTTTTCAAGCGAGTTTCTTGAGAAACGAACGGCGAGGGCGATAAAAGCTCAGGCAGAGAACAGACCCATTCGTTAGTTTTAAGTTAGTTTAACGTTTGAGGAAAAGCTCAGGGGAGTGTGTATGCGTGGTGGGAATACGAATGTTCGGGAGAGAATGGAGAGGGTGCGTGTTTTAACCCTCGTACGACGAATGCAGGGTCATTTTGACTCAAGGCGGCTCAGATTTTTCCTGACTGGCTAACCCAAACGCATTGCTTTTAACCAATCAGAAATTTTGTCTCTAAATCGCCGTTAGTCCTTTACGCCCCTGGCGTGATTTTGGGTTGATTAAGTTTGACTGAAAAAGCGACGTCGACGGAACTCAAGTTGTATCATATTTCCCGCGTCCGCTATAACCACAGCCTTACTCGTCTCACCACGTGCAACTTCACGATTCCAGCGAAACGAATTCCGAAAGCATCTACTCTAGGTGATTCAACGATAACGGCGCTAGCTGACTAACCACCTACATTTATCAACGGAACCTCGAACCTCGCCTTAACGATCCTGAAAAGCGGCGAGCCGGTTTCCCGGCGTGAGTCCAAGTAAAAATTATAATCGAAAGGCGCGACTAATCGTTGCGTGACGACCGCGGCAGCGAAACCACCGCGAAATCCCGACCGGCTCGCCTTAATGAATTTCAGATCGACGCGGTACGATCGCGAGCATGGATAAGCTGATGGAACGCTCGCCGTTACCGTCGCCTCGAGGATAAAACACGCCCGGGATACGAACGGTTGATGAAAGAACGATGATCTGGTCGTTTTCGATTGACTCTCGCTGGACTTACTTTTCCAGCCGGGGTAATACGATTGGAAGTTAATTGATCGTTTGGGAACGTTTTGTGTTAGTTGGTTGGATTTTGAAATTTCATTTGTTAGCTTGGAAGTTAATTTCCATTAGAATTTTAGTACATATTTGGTACTTACTTAGGAACGAGAGTGTGCAATAATCGTTACTAATAATTAGAAATTATTAAATAAAAAGCCTCGTTAATTGAAATAAAAGTCTCGTTATTAAAAATAATAATAATTATGCTTCGGGCCGTGAAAGCCTTAAATCGTTGAAAACAGAATTTGTGCATAAATTTTAATCGTGAATCATTTTCAAATCAGTGATTGCAATTGTGCGTACAAAATGGCACTTCTGCGTGCGAAACCTCACACGTGTATTTCTTCCAAACAAATTTTGATTTTTATTGAAAAATATGACTTAACGAACAAGTATATAATGTAGCAGAGACTTTGACAAGTACTCCAGAATTTTTTCAGATTTCTCAAAAGCTTGAGACCGTAAAAAAATTAGATTTGGACACATACGACCAAGTCTACCTACGAGATCATTCATGACTTCACAGAAAAGTAGAAATCCTCCAAGATCCATAAATATCACTTTTCACTTAGAATATCTGTTACCCACCTCCAAACTCTGCCGATTTCTCAAAATCTCCGTTCTACACAGTCTAATTTATCGTCAGACTCGCTGCCCGTTGCAAAACGTGGAAGCCATCTCGGCAGAAACGAGGCAATCTATCATTGCCACGTAACAAAGGCACGGTTCCCCGTTTAAGACCATCAATTTTCCAGACGCGAGCCAATGTTTCTCGATTATTCAATCATTCCACAAATTAACGTCATTCATAAAACACCATCGGGACACGTTAACGACGATTACGAATCGCCGCGATAGGCCTGTCGTCCACGGTGAAAACTCGCCAAAAGGAATCATTGATAAATCTCGAACCGATGAACACCGGCGTGTAGATATCGAATGTTCGTGCGTATATGAGGTCCTCGTATAAACACGTTCACGGTCGTCAATTAGGTTCTGCCGCGTCGTCGTGGTTAACGTGTGGGCCGCGAGAATAATTCCTCGTAAAGTTTGTTTATGGGATCTGAACGCTAGGCGTTTATCGTTTATTAATTGAAACCCGAGATGGACCCTGTACGACCGAGCTTGTTACAACGTTCGTCTCTTCGAGCTGTTGCAACAACTTCGTTATTTTGCGGACAACACGTTGCACCGCGACGGTAAAAGAGAACGATGTCAACGTGTGTACCTAACTTCGTTGGATCGGTCTGATCGATTAGGGCAAGCCCGACGGATAGTTCGTTAACCTTTGGACACGAATAGCTGGGGAGATTACACGTGCTTAAATTACAGTCGTGTAGATAAGTTCTTGTTTTTGTCTCTTTGGAAGGGAATCGGGAGCGTTTAATTTGCGGCTGCATCGATTTATGGGATTTTTAAGCAGGCTGTGGTTTGGAGCTTTTAGATAGTCCTTCTGCCGAATATTTAACGGCGTATGGCTGAGTCGTGGCATTAATAGTCGTACTATGTGTTACGCTAGCCAAATCATATTTTTGCTGAATGTCTTATAGTCCTTCAGACGAAGATTTCACCCTTTGACTGCTGGAAACTTGAAAGTAAAGCACTAGTTGTGTACGGCTGAGTCGTGGCATTGATAGTCGTACTATATTTTGCTGAATGTTTTGTATTTTATATTTGCAAAATAAATATGTAAATGTAAAATATAGAATATGAAGAGCGCTGATGTTATCCAGCGTTCGACTATCACTGAGCGTTTGTAGGCGCTGATAGCAGTGAAAGGGTTAAGAAGGAAGAATTTCATTATTTAGGAATTTCGAAATATACAAATTTGAAAATCAGTTTAATCTTGCGTAGTTTCTTTATATTTACGACTGCACGACTCATAGATACGTAAAAATTACACGACTCGTTCAAAAACTCCAATTTTTCCCGGTTTGCAACTTATTTCAGAGTGAAATTGATTTTAATCTAGTCAGACTAGATTTAGGTAAGAATCTGACGTGTTCGTCGTGGTTTATCGCAGTTTCTT
This sequence comes from Habropoda laboriosa, assembly GCF_001263275.1. Classification (NCBI taxonomy): domain Eukaryota; kingdom Metazoa; phylum Arthropoda; class Insecta; order Hymenoptera; family Apidae; genus Habropoda; species Habropoda laboriosa. The sequence continues at coordinate 529,003 of NW_017100265.1, read as the reverse complement.
TATCTTTTTATAGTTATGAAGGCTGGCGTACTCGAGTTTGCGCAGAGGATTGTCGTGGGTGTGGAAAGAATTCAGCGTAAAATTTGTTTCGCGTCGAATCGCTAGTTTCCTGGAAAACCAGTTCTTTAACCCGCATGCAAATGTATCGAAGACAGCACGTCGATAAAAATCCTCGCCACGGCTGATAATCTTTCGCTAAAGTTGCGAGCCGACGTGGAGATCACGTCTACAACTTTCTCGACAGTAATGTATAATCACATACCGGGTTGCACAGTGTATTTATTTTACATCGAGAGGGAATATTTATGATATAATACGTACGTAGCTGGATGCAAGTGTGATCTGAGACCGTAAGTGTTATTTCATCCGAAATACTTGAAAAATAACAGGTTTCGCGATTCTAATACGTTGCAATTAAAATAATGCCGAGGAACAACATGATGGAGAATTTTTTTTTTTTTTTTTTTTTTTTTTGGTGAAGTTTACAACCACAAATTTTATGCAATCCATGCAAGAACTAGTAATAGCGATGCTGGAAAGGTTGCAAATTTTACAAGGGGATTAAGTTTGCGACATCCTTTGAGTCATAGCCTTGTGTCTTCTGGTAAATACAAGGGATTCTTTTTTTAATATTGTCGACTAATAATAGGGTACCGATGTTTGTGCATATTCGCACATTTTGTGAAAGAATTAACGTTGATCTCGAGTTTTCTACTATTTTCATGTGTTAGAAGTCTAGAATGTTAATGGAAAGATAAATAGATCTTCAAATCGACTACATTCGTCAACTCTTGAAGCTTTATTATAGCGAAACTTGAAACCCTCAAGTAGGTTTCTTAAAATGATAAATTTCCATTTATACGTCTATCTGCAATAAACAGAAATTCACAGGATTTTAATAAAATGTTTATTCGAAACCTTCTGTGTATTTAAAAAATCTGCGAAAGATTCGAATAGTCTAACACAAAACATCTCCATCTTCCTAACGCCTCGGTAACTCTAAACAAACCCAAATGAAACCAGAAAAAAATTAAAATCAATTTCCATTTACACGTCTATCTGCAATAAGCAAAAGATTACAGAATCTTATATAAAATTTAATATTTAATACAGAAAAGCTGCGAAAGATTCGAATAGTCTAACACAAAACACCTCCATCCTCCTAACGCCTCGGCAACTCCAAACAAACCCAAATGAAACCAGAAAAAAATAATTGTTAAAAGTATTCCGAAGCAACAAACTGTCACATCGCGAGAGGACTCAATCCAGCCACGTCCGACGGACCTAAAAGAAGGACGATTCAATCGTCGGATAAAGGAGATGAACGGACGGAACGAAGGGGGTCGGAAACGAGGGAGCATGTGAATATCGAAATACTGGAGCAAACGAGGTACAAAAATACCGGCTGGCAAAACGACGACATTCAGTGCACGGGTATCACTCTTCTCTCTATACGGGTATCCACAAGCCCATGAAAGGAGGAACCAAGTTTTACGATCCTGAATCGTACGAAAGCGAAACAGAGAACAGGAGCAGACAGAAAGGGAGAGAGGAAGAGACAAAGCGAGGGCACAGGGACGAGGAGAACGAAGAGGAACAGAGGTTTACGATGTTGAATCCTGTCTACGATCTCTGATAGAGTCGTGTCTGTCAGTTTGCATGTTTGTGCCACGACGTAGACCGATGCCTTCTTCTCGACCACTCCACTGACGTCATCGACAACCTATTCTGGACGGTCCGAGTGCAACTGGACAGTCGAGATGACCAAATGTGATCGAAATTGCGCTTCTGGTGCACATTGTTATTGCTCCTCCTGCCTTTATGCAGCCTTCGAGCTTTAGCTCATTGCTGCTTTGTAATTTGAGTTTTACTCTATTTCTTTTTTGCTACAAATACTTCTTTACTTTTTTATTATTTTCCTTTTTTTAAAGACCATTTAGCCACTGGGTCTTGGATCCAGTGCTTCCGTCCCTGTCGCGAGGAGACGGACCTTCTGTCTACTGTTTGTTCTTGTTTATAGAGGATTTCTTTTCTTACTTAAGTTTCACTTGCATTGTATGCGTATCTCGTAAAGTTTTCGTACTCTTCTTCTGAGTCTATCAGACTTGTCCAGTTTGCTTGCTTCTAGTGCACAGTGCAGATTTAAGTTTCTATGGCAAATTTGAATAGGGCGGTGGAAAAAGAGACGGTGCGTGATTTTAGTGCTGGAATGTAAGGATGCTGAGTGAATGTTGGATTTTCCTCGTTTTTTTGTGACTTCATGCAACTGTTACTATTATACTAATAGTTAGAGTGAAACATTGCGGAAAGTAACTACCTGAATGATTAATTGAAGTGTTGCAATATTTTATACAGAATTTTTTCTTGGCATACCTCGAGGATTTTATTCAATATTATGTTTACTTTGATCGTGGGAAAATTTTTATCGATTACTTCTCATACTTATTCGAATGTAAACGAAACAGAACGACAAAGGATGGTTTTATTTATGTATTTAAATTATAGTGAGAATTTTTAGAATGTATCGCCGCGTGATCCTGATGAAACACGAGTTTCCGTGAAATTGATAATCAATAGTCGTCATTGAGATACAAATGAAAATTGTAATAATTATCCCGAAAATATTCAAATTTATCGATAATTTAATGGAAGAGCGAAAAAGCTCCAGTTGCACGAAGAGACTAAAACGATATTCCTCGAAGTTGTCGGAATCAGCATACGAAAGGACTATTTTGCATATTTTCATCAACAGGTTGGCGAAATGAAATATAATTTTCAGCGGGATAATCGTCATTCTGAATAATTCATGGATGACTCCAGCACGGCGAAACTAAGCGTACCGGGCAAATTATTTAATTAAGGATAATTACACGCATCAAGGGCAATAAATGGCTGTAACACGGACAGCCAACTGATAATTACGGTGCAATAAATTCATAGACAATAAATACCGAATTGCAATTAATACTTTAACGTCGTCCACGTCGATTTTCTTTATCGAACGTGTGATAAATCGCGCGAAACGTGTCCTGCGTTAAGCTCCAATAATTTATGCACGCTAATTTCGATAAGGTCGAAGGCACTACGTTTTCTTAGAAAAAGGTGGCCTAAATGGTGTCAGATTGATCAGGTGAATTAACGTTAAAAGTGTACCAAATAGATACGTGCTTCTTCTCTCTGGTTTCATTTTTATATGAATAATCTCTACGATATGTGCTTGATAAATAATTTTTATTCAATGCAGACCCAATGTTTATTTGATTTATTATATATCTAGATATCGTAGTATTTTTAGAGTTATATTTTCGTAACTCATTATCATACTCTTTATTGATTACTTCCCAGTTCCCAGATAACATATATCACATACCTTACAATATCAACATTTTCATGGACAATTTTTGTGCACTTTTATTGTGCAAATTTTATTCTTCTCTCAGTTAATTCCCATATTTCACTCCTACCACATCAATATTTTCACAATCAACTCACACGACCTTTAAATAAAAAATAATAGAAAACGTAACACGCCTGAATCCAACTAAACAGCAAACAAATTTCACACTGGTCAATGTACAAGCATCTCCTATACCAACTGAATACCTGTTAATCTACCGATAAAACAAGAAATCATGAGATCCTGACATGAAGCTGCAATAACAACCTACCATCAAGAAGCAGCAGCAAACGCAAGGAATAAATTAGTGTCAGAGGAGTTTTAAACGCGGGGAAATCAGTTGGAATGGAACAGCCCAGTTCAGCTCACAGGACATGTTCAAATATAAACGCGCAAAACAACATCGTGTACGCTAGGTTCAGACACAGTACTCGTCGTTCAGCGAGTTAATTTAAATCGGGTAACTAACTCCGGGCAGTGCAAAACGACGGTTTTTACCGTCCCTTTAAACGTAATATTCGTCGGTGATCAAACGATGGAAACGATATCGTAAAGGCTTGACAGCGGAATCCTCGTGAAATCGAAATCACCGGGATGAGACGGCAGTTGCTAGGCGTTGCGGAAACGCGAAACCAGATCACAAAATAAACGCAGCGCGGAAATAAAACGGTTCACGGCTTGTTTTCCACGCCTTCCACCTCACACGATGCTCGCTACCCTCTCGTAGACCCGTGACGCATAAAACAAGAGGAGGCCACGATGACTTTTACGAGTTGGCTTGTTATTTGTTGAGGAAATTATCCAACGGAGTCCGAGGCGGCTTTGATTGCCGCCATTTTGAACGACATCTTTGACCCGGTCGTTTAGTAATTGTCGCGGAGGCTGGAAATAATTTAATTGCCGCGAAGGACCTTCGAGACGATCAAATTTGGAAACGGTGAGATGTGTGAGGTTAAATGCAAAAATGATTTGATGCGCTGGATTTGTGAAGTTATTGGGTTCGGATTGCAGCTTTTTCTGGGGTAAGGCTCAACCGTCGGACAATTGGAAGGTTTGCCAGTCGGAGGAAAAGGTGAACTGGGTCACATTTGACCCATAATAAGATTTGCTCTTCTATACATTAGAGAATTAATCTTTTTCGTCACATTTTTATGTAAACTTCAAACTATTTCATTGCTCAGATCTCTGATATGTGTATGAGTAATTAGGAAAGAAATGGATAGCTAAAGGACTGCTGAAGGTTTGGGTTTATCGGAGTAATGCTTCTTAGAGCAAGGGTACTTGATGGTATTAGAAAAATAGGCACTGTTTCGTACTGCTTTCCCTGTTCGTAAAACTATTCAATTCGAGTTCTTCAAATAGAACAATAAAAGACTTCCAATTCTATTGCGACGAACTGAACGAACTGAATGTTCGGTTTGACTAAATTTGTATTAGCATACCTAAAAAAAGGGACTAAATTTACATTGGCACATTAGCATGTACGCAAAGACGCATAGAGAGCAGCTATAATTCTTGATTCGCAAAAAACGCTGATCTAACCTAATTCCACATTTTCAATAATTCACGAAACAAAGACATCCCATCAAATACCTCGCTAACCCATATTTCACACACGACACAATTTCGAAAGAATCGTAGAACCATTAAACCGCTAAATCCTCCTCTCCGTACCATTCATCGTGCTCCAAATTTCTCCGAGCAAACGGCCGTATCTCATCCGGGAACACGAGGACCAACGAGCAACTCTCCGTTAAACTTCCTCTCTGGGTAAGCCCAACGACTTAGCGAACAGGGTCCGCGGAACGTCTACAACGCGGATCGCGAAATCGATGAATAATAACGTAGGGGAACGAATTCACGTCGGTGAAGCGACGAACAAGTGCACGGCTCTTGGGCAAGGATATCGAGGGCCGGGGGAAAAATGACCGGCTCGAGTTTACGACGGATCGCCTTCGCCATGCTGGCGTTTGTCCCGATCGAAGGTGATTTTATAAAGGAGACCGCCGTGACGGAAGATATTGTAGAACAAGTTCTCTGTGCCGGCTGGGTGGCCCGTCGTGCATACACGACCGACCAGGACGGTTTCGCTCCCATTGACTCATACGTTATGCAACTGCGATCGCGGTGAAAAACCCGCCTTATTGAGTAAAAGCTGTGAGCGCAACAAGAGGCCCGTGGAATGGATTTATCCAATAGCGAGAGATAGAGAGAGAGAATGCTAGAAATTGCGTACGGAACGAAATTGCATAGTTCCATGCGTTCGTTGAATTTTTGCCATTTACAAGAATTCAGTAAACGTGAACGTTACCTGTGTCTCTTTTTTCTTCTTCTTTTTTTTCTTCTAAATAGTTGCTCGAGGCATTCGAGGCTCTCTGTATTGTTGGATTCAGCAAGAATGTAATAATTGACTCGTTATTATTCCTACTCGGATTGATTTAGCGCCTGTGTTCAATAACGAGGTTATTCGAGTGCAAATGATTACCGATACCCACGTTGGCGCATATAATCTTTAATATTTTATAGGTACCGAAATGAAGTTACGAGACGTATCGAGAATTGCTTTGTGTCAAACGCTTGCGTTTCAAAAATTAGGCTGTGTTAAGTTCGTGAAATATGGAGTAAAAAGTCGTTACGTCGATGAGTTATTCGTTGAATTGCAACTTGGGTATGCTGAAACGTTCAGAAGATTGCTCGATTCATAGGTATACGCGTGTCGGATTATTTCGGTCACCGGATAGATAAGAAAATTCCATTCATTTCGCCAAAATTAAGATCATATATCTTTTTAGAATCTTAAATCTTGTAATTCCTGTTTAGGTTCGCTTTACATTCAGGAAGTGTCAAGGGAGAAGAAATGGCCAGATAAGAGAATTTTCGGATAACAGTGCAATCACCTTTCTCTATATTAAACTTTATTCATTCAAATGAAAATCAACAAAATTGACACTTTGTTTCAATATTCAGGGATCCCATATCTTTCTAACTGCCACATCACCTAAGTTTTTTTTATCAGAAATAAGCAATTATTTTCAATTTTTTAAATTTGCAAAAATAAATTTCAAATATTCATTTTTGCTTGAGCTTATTCCATTTATTCGGCCAAATGCAGGAGAGTGTACTTAAGATTGTCCGTAAGTTTCGACTGTTCAGATAACAGAACGTTCATAGATTAGGGAAAGCATAGGTAACCTTTCCTGATTCTGGGGCCAAATTATCATTCTCACTCCGAGTCAAGGGCCAAACTAAATGGGTTTTGGCGTGTCTTCTTATGTACAATTAATGTATTAATATCTCCAATGTAACGTTGTATATGATTATGTGTTGGATACAACTTTGGCTAAATATTAAATAAAAAGGGCTAGTATATTTTATAAAATTATAAAATGAAACACGATACTAATCAGTACATAGAGGACCAAATTTAAAAACTTCGTGGGGACGGATCGCGGGCCGAACTAAAAGAAGTCGCGGGCCACGAGTTGCCCATATGTGGATTACGGTATTCGTATATTAGGGGAGCGAATACGGAAAGCTCTACTGTAGAACGAAGATTGAACAAAAGAACGAAAGGGAATCAAGGTGCTCGCCAGTCGGATAGTCGTTTGCAGAGCATCGTGTGATCGTTCTGCATAAACGAGCGTCTCTCTAGTCGTAAAAACGGCGATCGGTCACGGTGAATAGCTCGCGTTGCTGCCGTTGGCATTCGATCAGCGCGAGATAACTGTGTCCCGGGGGCAATAAAGGAGGCTTGGCGTCCTAGGCGATTATCGGATTCGCGGCGAAGGGGTGAATCAGCCCGGGACAGCATAATTCTCGCGCAATTAAGTCATTTGAATCGTGGCGATCGAAGCGAGCTCGTTTCGATTCCCGCTGCTCGACCGGGCCCCACCGTTGATTCATGGCCCTGTCACTGGCCCCATTGTAAGACGGCGCGCGTTCTTTTTCTGGCTTGGTCCCGCTCGCGAAAAAACCGCACGCGGGACAAGAAGAAGAAAGCGCGCGGCCGACGCGACGGAGAAAAGAAGGGAACGGAAGGGAGAGAGCACAGCGGGGCGCAGAAACTGACAGCAGGGCGCCACACTGTTTTAATTTGTCAACCGGCGACGGAGACTTTTTGCCGAACGGGCCACAGATATCCCACCGATAAAGACGTTCTACTCGCACCCCGCGGCCAACACGCTAAGGACGCTCTATTAATCATCCTGATTGCGGACATTAAGCTGCCGGGGAAAGAGGTTACGCAGATCACCCAGGATCGCTAACGAGAACGTTGCTAAAGTGGCTTTGAACGACGGGCGTACGATGATTGAATTTTTCGGAAATTGTTAACACTTCACCAACTCGCTCGGTGGTTCAACTCTTTTCGGGCTCCGTCTTAGCTATCGTGTGGGGATATAAACGAGGATGATAAAGTAATGTCTCTACAAGTGTCAGCCGGTTTGGATTCTACAAGTGTCAGTATAGATGGTCCTACACCTAGGTCTGCGTCATTACTGCGCCTATGTTATCTCGCTCGCAGTCAGTCAAGCGTGTAACGCTACACCGCTCGGTTTCTTTTACGAGATTTCACGGCTCGACAATTCATAATAGAAAAATATAATTTCTTTAATTTTCCTTTTTTTCATCTGAGATTTTTCTGATGAAAATGAGATCCAACACGATATAATTTGAACAACATTTACTTATTAATACTTATTGAGTAATTAATTTAATGTCTGCCTACCTCCACGTATAAAAAAAATGTAGGGCCGATTCTACAAGTGTCAGTCAAACGACCTATACAGGGCGACTGTTTTATCTCAATACAGTGAAATATCTGGCGTGACAGTGAACGTGTTAATAAGTAAATGTTGTTCAAATTATGTCGTGTTTGATGTCATTTTCATCAGAAAAATCTCGTCAATATGTTAAGAAAAATTTCGGGATAAAAAACGTAAAATTAAAAAAGTTGGTATTTAAATAGCTTGGTTGCCTCCACTCACATTTCATCCTTATCCTTTTTATTCGCTGTCCTTGTCTACGTTTGGCAAACTACAAAGGCGGGCGCGAGGCTCGAAAACGTGGTGCCTGACTCTACAAGTGTCAGGTTTAGATTCCTTGCGGACTGACACTTGTTGAGACATTACTGTAGTTTCAAATTATTATTAGCAGTACTATACGTAATTACGAGGAGTAATTCTGATGTAAATCAGCTTTCCAAGTAGTTGACGTGATTAGAATCGAGTTATGGTCATGGGTGGTCGACGGCTATATGTACTTTAAATGACTAGATGCAAAAAATAGGTAAAACAAGAAAGTAACTCTGTAATCTAGAAAGATTTTTAGCGAGAAATTTCAAAGTACACTTTAACATCACAAATATTTCTTCTGCCTTAAATAAATCATTAATACACCGTTTTTCACTGTTCTCCTTTCTTTTTTAATTAAAAATATATATATATAT
>NW_017100265.1:513160-516105 GCF_001263275.1 Habropoda laboriosa | reverse complement strand
ATTCCGAAGATAGATTGTCGATGAAAAAATTAACCGTGACAAGGTATACACCTACGCACAGTGCTTCACGGTGCTAAAAATGTGTCACCATGTAGAGGGGCGATTTTCGGTGAACTTGCCTGTTTCTAAACGCGTTTATCTGCTCGATCTACAGGTGTAGAAGAGGCGGCGGTATTCTGTTTCACTCGCGTTATCTGTGCCATCTGGCATCTACAGGGTGACTTGAGAACAACCTCGAAGAATTATTGGGTAGAGAAATGAACGGAGTGCGGTCAAGCCTACGCACTGTTTGTGACAATAAAAGTGGACACACCTCGATGGACACGTGTCCAAAGGCTCTAGAGACAAGAATTTCACAGACGTCACGTACCCTTTCGAACTATAGTCGCGTACTATGGCAACGATAATTAATACAGGATCGTGCTTCGTAAATGTAACAGTGAAACAATCGTGTTTCCAGTAGTAAAATTTCAACGAGTGTTTTGCATTTGTAAAATGAAACTTCTGCCAATAGAGTGAAGCAACGAGGAATGAAAATATTAAAATTGTATTGTAGCGTGGTAGAGTAATTGTCGAGTTTTAAAAATGACAAATTTTCACATTAATAAATGACAGACCTTCTTTTATTCTTACTGTCAGTAAAAAGTTTTTCTTAAGAATTCGTTACTACTCTTTAGTACCTATACTAAAGAATTATATAGAGTACTAATAGTATACTAAAAAATTATACAGCATGCTACAGCTCTAACATAGGATAACATTATACAATATACTAATAATAACATAGTATTCCAATAAAATAACATCCTAAAATTTTAGTACACTAGTAGTAACCCAAACTGCTAACTGATCCCAACAGATAGTCATTATCGCGAATAACCACGCAAAGTGTACGAAACACCACAAAACTGATCTCTTCGTAAAAATTATTATCCAACGACAAACCATCAATTCCGCACTGTCGTTCTACATCGATAAGAAAATCTGTCTCCTTCCATCGTCGATGAAAATGAAGACGTTGTCTCGATGTCACGAAGAGGGGCGCCGTAAAAAGCGTGTAATGGCGATCGGCAGATAAATACGATCCCGGCTCGAATACAGTTTCTGTACGTTCCGTCGCTACGTACGGTACATGTCCTCTCGCGTGACTTAGCAGAACGCCCTGGCCAAATTGCACCTTGGCCTAAATTGGAAAAGACCTCGAGGGCGCACGTTCAACTTTGTGCAACGTTCACCAGGTGGATGTTTATTCGCTATCACGAAGAGGCGAGGAACGTGATAGAAGGTGGTGTTACCTGGTTTCAGACCAGGTGTCAGAGGCTATAAAATTTATCCGCGCTCTACTCGCGCTGGATTCCGTTTAGCTTGAGTTTCGTTGACGAGCTGATCAGTCGCGGGATAAAATGGCACTCGTTAACCACTCTTTCGCGTGCTGACAAAAAGCGCAATGAAGTTTCTTGCGCGTGATTTTATGTGAAATAGGTATGTATGTAGTTCGAATTACTTAGGGAATTGGTCCGTCTACTTTGATACGATAAAGAGCGACGGGAGAGCATTTAGGTTTTCGTCAGTTTGATGGGATTTCAGTTGCTGCAGAGAGTTTGTGTTGTTACGAGAAATATGTAGTTGTTGATTATATGATTTTTACTGACACTATAAACTGATCGTTTAAATTAATAAAAATTGTATTGTTATATATTTTTGAACAGCTTTACATAATTTAATTTCTTACCATAAATATTGCTTATCAAGTCAATTTATATTTAACATTGCAGCTCTAACGTATTATATTTTTACTTTCCGGGCATTTATTCTACCTATTATTATTTTGTAATATTTTCGTTTTATGAACATCTTCTTTATAAGGCATTTATGCAGTCAAATGTTAGATACGATAATTTATTTAAAAAATTATACAGGGTGTCTGTTTTATCTAAATACAGTGAAATATCATTTAAGGAGGTGATGTTAGGAAAAAAATGTTTTAACAAAGGTTGTTTGGTTCGGAGGGGGACATTATGCTGTATAAATATTTTTTTTGTACCGGGTATGGTGGGGGAGATTTCGAAGTCAGTTTAATTTTTTTAAATAGAATGCTATATTTTTTTATACATAATATGATGTATGTTAAGACGAGTCCAACGAGGTGCGAACACAGTCATTTCCTTTGATAAAACAGACACACGCCACAGTGAGGAACGTACGGTAGTTTGGCTCTCGGTTTTTCGCAATTTTACGACTTTCCATGAAAAAATTAAATTGACTTAATTGACCCCATCATACCGGGTACAAAAACAATATTTACACCACATAACGCCCTCCTCCATACGAAACAACTTTTGTTAAAACATTTTTTTCCTAACATCACTACCTTAAAAGATATTTCACTGTTTGAGATAAAACAGACCCTGTATATATGTACATATGTACATATTATTCACGCATACACATACCGTGAAACTGTAGATGTGTAGCTCGCAGAGGTACGCTTCTCGTTTGATTTTTCTCCGAAGCTGAGCTGTTCGTTGTGTACTTGAATTCGGTGCACTAGCTTCTTGTATGCAGCGGCACTTAATTCACACGAACGAATATGCTAAGTACGTAAATTGATTGGAAATCCGCGTATAATTGAAACCGCTTTATTCTAGGGAGCACTGAATTTTCTACAAGCCTATGATAGCACGGTACAAACGTCGTTCGTCGACGCACTCGTTCGGTAGGCCCGTAAGCACTAACTGCGTACGTGTCGATTTCTGCTCCCTGCTACACGCAAGCAGTTCTGGGAAAAATCCTAGGCGTGTGAGTGACCCTCAATTATGTACTTGGGCCTAGTCAACCTCATGTACCAAAACATTGCGCGAGGCTCGCGATGTTTTTTTGCTAGTGAAACATAAGAAACTCGAGCAAAACATAAGAAATTCGAGCCAGAGTCGTTGTCTGTATTA
>NW_017100265.1:504056-512989 GCF_001263275.1 Habropoda laboriosa | reverse complement strand
ATTTAATCACTCTTCGTTGAAGAAAAATCGGTGTTGTGGAATCCAAAGGAGAGAGAATATCGTAACAGAGAAAATTGTGAATATATGATAAATGTGTAAATTGATTCGAAACGAACGTCAAAATTTTTCAAAAAAATATCCGCGTATAATCGAAAACGAGCACTGTATTCCCTACAAGACTAATCGCGCAGTATACGCGATGTTCGTGACTTCTTAACTTCTTAGAATTCGTTGTATTTCTTGCGAGCCAAACATAGGAAACATAAGCTAGCTGTCTGTTCGCGCACAGAAAAGAGTTAGCGGGAAAAGAATTTTCTGATTTTATATTACTTTTACAGACAAAATCGAGAACAAACTCCACGCACGTGATCTTAATACAACACAATACGCCATACTTCTTTTCGCTCGACGCATGCGCGATCGCCGCTTCCAACGCCGCTCGGCGGACGCACGCCGATCACGGTAAAAAGACGCGCCCCTTTTAAATTCAAATCGTGACACTGTCCTTTTGAGAGTAAAGAGTTGCTCGCGAATGGACACTGCGTCTGAGCGTGACTGTCTGAGAGCATCGCTCAACTCTCTGAGAGTTACAACTTGAATACAACAGTTGCTTTGCAAACACGATACTCATAGGATACACGATACTAATGGACACTGCGTCTGAGCGTGACTGTCTGAGAGCATCGCTCAACTCTCTGAGAGTTACAACTCGAATACAACAGTTGCTTTGCAAACACGATACTCATAGGATACACGATACCCGGAGGGAATACTCATAGAAGGAAGTTTTCAATAATTCAAAATTGAACATATTGGTAGGTACTTATTGTACTCGTTGAACTCGTCTTAACATACACTATCATATTATGTATAAAAAAATATAGCATTCCATTTAAAAAAATTAAACTGACTTTGAAATTTCCCCAACCATACCTGATACAAAACAAATATTTATACATAATAATGTGCCCCTCCGTAGCAAACAACTTTTGCTAAAACATTTTTTCCCTAACATCACTTCCTTAAAAGATATTTCGCTGTATTGAGATAAAACAGACACCCTGTATATCAAATATCGAAATAAGAATTTTCTCTTTATACCTCTTTATGCAATCTGTGTATGACTCTGGCTCAAGCTGCCAGTTTTCACTTTCGAATTATGGAATAACCCTTAACGGGAGCTATTGCGCAACCGCGTTATAACATAGTTGCAAGCAGTAGCAAAAACATGTCAACGCTCGTAGTTCTGAATTTCCGCTGTACGACCATCCACGGACGGCGCATAAATTCGATAAATTGCGTGGTCAAATATCTGCAAATATCGAATGAGCGCGAATAGTTTCGTAACTATTGTGAATAGCGGAGTTTGCAGCATTTTAATAGTAAATTTTGCGTCACACCAATTCAAGTGTTTTACTTGGTCTCGTTTTATTTCGTTGAACGACGGATTCAGTGGAGACACCGAGTGAAAAATCACAATGTACTTTAAGCGGGGCATCCATGTTTTATCGTTGTTGAGGTGTAACATAGATATCAAAAAATATTAAATTAATAAATTACCTTAATAATAAAAAGTTCTGGTTGGTGCAGCTTTCAGTACATACCTGAAATGCAAAATTTAAGTAAGTAAATATGAGTAGAAAAAACGTTCGTGATTACGAGTAGAAAAATTGTGAAACTTTAAAAATGCGTGATTTGATAAAACAGAATAAAGTGTTACGCTTCCTTGAGACATGAATAAATTTTTGTCTCTGAAATAAAATAATACTTCACACTGAAGAAATGTACATATTTTAAAAAGAAAAATTTACAATTTATTTTTTACTATTACACTTCTTGTAAACCAGTACCTATTTTTTAAAAATTCCAGCAGCAGACTAGCAATTCGATTATTCAATGATCATTAGGAAATTTGACAATCTTCTATTTTCATTGCAATTGCTAAAATTAGAAATGTCTCTCATTTTTAACTAACAAATGAACATACTGAAAACTACAAAGTACAACTTCCTTCATAGAAGAAGAGAATTTTCAATACTCCAATCTAAAACATTTAATCCCAACGTCTTCGTTCTCTCTCGAATCGAAACATTTTCACCAAGGGTATCTCACCGGCGCAAGTACTTTTCCCAGCAGACTCGTTTCTCCGAAAAAGGAGCTTCGCCTTCGTCACGAGCGATTCCTCCACGGACCGCGCCGTCAGGAGAACGAAACGGTATAATTTGAATGAACAGTAGCCCCGTGCATGTGTGTACAGACACTCATCAACATGCACGCGGTCAACACGCAGGACCACGAGCTTCTGAACAGCGCAGGGGAAAAAACTTAAATTGGTAATTATACGGCGTGGCATTCCGCGATTTCAAGTCGTCACGAAGGGAACCGAGAGAGAGAGCGAGAGAAAGACGTGGAACAACAAGAGGGATCGAGAAGGGGTAAAGAAGGAGAGAAGCGACTTAATTTATTCCGGCCAATAATCGTCGGGGGGGCCGACGGCCGACCAAAATGGATTTCAGAGCAGGTAGACCGACCCAATGGAATGTGACACCTGGCCGCCACGGCTAAGGTCCTTTTTCTCCCGTGTGGCTGCGGCCTGGAATCGCGAAACCGGACCACTTCCGTTTTTACGCGAGGATCGCGCGCCAAATACGCGACGCGGACGCCTACCGCGGGACTCTCGAGGCTCCTCGTTTTTTCACCCCCAGGAACTTCTTAGCAAACTGAAATCGTCTACGTCACCGACTCAATTCAGGACGGAATCCTTGGACCGCGAGAGCCAGACGACGGTGCGAATTCAACCGTGGACCGGTTCCAACGATTCCATCCACTTATCGCGGGACCAAATTTAATTGTGAGACGCGTAACGTGTTCCAGGTATTAATTAGCCGGAATCGTGGATTGATAAGACGTCGTCGAGGCTTCGTCTAGAAGCGTGAACGTATGCAGAAATATTTGCAACTGTTCGAGGTGGCTGTTTGTCCGTCTATTTGCGATTCTTCTAGTTAGGAGTGAGACTAAAATGGGGATATTTTTGTAGTTTTGAAGTATCAGGCAATTTTTATTAAAACACTGTGCTCTTAGATGAGTTAGCACTCATATTTGTAATTTTAACGAAGTTCCGTATGTTTTTTGACCTGACAAGAAAATTAAATTTTTTTTAAATAAAGGTGGTCGATGTTTTTTAAACAGTAACAATTTCATTGCACAGTTTTATAGAGGTATGAAAAGATATAAGAATTCTTGTCTATTTGCAATCGATGTTAGTGAATATTTTTAAATATATCACACTATTATCAATTGCTAATAAACCATTTTTTGATACATTAGTATTACACTTAATATAAATACGTTGCTGTAATAGTTAGATACTGAAATATTGAAACAAAGTGAAACTACACGATACCATCCAAAAGTGACTAAATAAGTGCAGACTATAATTGGAATAAGCCAGCGAAAGTAACTCGGACCACAAATAATTAAAGAATCCCAAACCTCTTCAGATAAAGACCAAACAACAACACCTAAATACATAATTTTGTTTCCTAGTTGGAAAATAACAAGGAACCGAACTGTTCCTCAAACTTTCAAACTTCCCCAAACTGTCAGTAGAGAACCAACAGAATCCTCAAATCATTCACATTCTTAAACATTTCTTTTAACACCGTTCTCCCACTAATCCTTCGAGAATTGTCAGCAAAGAACCAAACTGTTCCTCAAACTGTCAGTAAAGAACCAATAAAACTGTCAAATCATCCACATTCTTTTGACACTGTTCTCTCTTACTAATCCTTCGAAACTTGTCAGCAAAGAACCAAACTGTTTCCCAAACTTTCAAACTTCCCCAGACAGAATTGTTAAATCATTCACATTCTTTTGACACTGTTCTCTCTCACTAATCCTTCAAGAATTGTTAGCAAAGAACCAAGCTGTTCTTCAAACTGTTAATAGAGAACCAACAGAATTGTCAAATAACACCGTTCTCTCTCACCAAACCACAATCTCATTTCCGGCAACCACGGTGAATCCGCGGAACGCGTTAATTGAGCATATCCCGAAGAATGGAAGAATCGATTCGAGCAGCAATCTCCTCCACGCATTCTATATTCCGCAAACCCGACAGCAAGAAGAACAATCATCCGGTCGACAGGAAAAATTCCCCTTTAACGGTAGCCTCCCGTTCGGAGAGGGCCGTCCAGCCAGTGATTGCAGCGGGAGTACGATCGGTTGGTCAACCATCCCTCGCTCTCTTCCTCCCTCACGCGAAGATTTACGGTCTCGATCGTTTCTATTACCACGCTTCACGATCCTGCCGCTTCTCGTTTTACCAACGCATGAAAAACCGACCTGGAGGATTTTCTTCTGGCTGGCAGCCGCAGCACACCGCGTGTTCCCATAAAGTCCAACTAAGGCACACGGTGCAATATGCATGCCGCGGTTGACTTACGTTTCTTCTCGTTAAAAGGCCTCGTAGATCGATCGATCCTGGCATGTGTAGTACCTGGACTTCGTTGTTATTCCTATTCCCGTTGTTATTCCTCCTCCCTTTTCTCCGTCTCTTTTCTGTCCTCCGATTCTTTTCTCTCCTCTCGCGACCCACCGCGCTCGCGCGCGATTTCCCGCCCGCGATTTAAACCTTCATTTTCTTCCAATTGTTCCAACTCGACCCGCCTTATTTCCACCCCGGACCGGGACACTTTATAGGCGGTAATCTAATCCCGACGCCGATAAACATCTACGTGGAAAACGAAAGCTGCGATCGTGGCGCAGACCTGCGTCGATCGGACGTTAAAAATTCCACGGACGTGGAGGTTACATACGTTAATAAATAAACCTGCATTTATTGTTTCCGCGTCGGTGTGGGCCCCTCCGGGACTTCCTTGTGAACGCCACGCGAGAGTTGCTCGGAGAGAGAAAAGCGGGACAGGATGTTAGATTCGAGGTGCTGATCGAGGTGGTTTTATTTACTCGGTTTCGTTGATAATGGTACCCTGTCTTGGCCATTTCTGGTATTAACAGAATTCTGATTAAGGTACGTGATTCATCTGTGCCTTGTTACGGTTTGACGATTGCGAGGATATTCTTGATGGGTTTGAAGCAGAGTTGCATAAAATTTAGAGAAAGATATGTGAAACGCTATTTTAAAATAGGAAACGAAATTTCAGGGAATAAAATATTTTTATTCTAATAACCTCTTTTTAAATACTATTTTAAAAACTCGTCATAAACTCGTCATAGTTCCACGATTTAAAATAAAATAGATTATTTACTATTTAATATCTGAAGTAATATTTTACCTAGAAGTAAAATTTTCTGAGAAGCGAAAAATGGAGAGATCTGTTGTACTTAATTGTATTATGCAAAAATTAGTATTTTGAGCATTTATTGGTGCAAAATAATTTTTAAAACGATGTGTTTTACTAAAAGAAATGTGACTGTGTGCTAGAATATTAACAGAAATTATGTACAATGGTTATCTCAGTTTCTGAAAATTTGATAATTACAACTTTGCAGCATGGAGCCCTTTAATTATTCAAATATTTATTTACTACGAATTCAACCTATCTTACCTAAGGAAAGCTACTAAACTAAGGAAACAGACCTAAAAGAACGAAAGATACTAGCGAGTACTTATGCTTCCGTAAACTCATTCGTTATCTTAATTTTGTTACCTACCTTGCAATTTTGATATTTTGTTTCAAATCTGATAAGTGTAATAATCTCCTTTTCATTAATCGTGTAGGTAGGTGGATGCAAATATTCGATCGCATTTTTTCATAGTAAACGATACGCGTAAGCAATATTTTATTAAAGACAATTGACTAAATTGTAGAAGAGAAAAATTTTTTCACTGCTAAGTTTTCTAACAAAAAAATATTCAAACTAATTTTCTGAAAAATTTATTCTCGTTATTTGTGTCATTTTTCTAGCAAACCAACGATGTGAAAAATAAGTTTTAGCATATTTCTTTGGTAAATAATGATTTTATTGAAATTTTTTATACCCAGCTCTTCAATTACAGACTTCAAATACCTCCACACAATCAAACTCCAGAAGCCTGAAAAACTATTTCAGAACAACTTGTTCTGTCTGAATTTTTTTGGCGTACCGTGGGTGGAGCGGAATTGCTGCAACATCCGGTGCAGAATGCGCAGTACAAAGCCGCGTTACACTACAGCCTTGGCCAAAAGTATTAGGCACTCCGTTAAAAATATTTTTGTATTAGAAAGAAATCGAACTATTTAAATTTTTTATCAATTTCGTCAACATTTTACTGGGCCACTCTTTGCCAACATTTAACAATCACAGCAATCTCTTTTTAACTTTTACCATGTTTCTTTAAAAAAGAGTTACCTTGTGTTGACGATCATTTACAATCAGTTCACTCCTTTTTTTATCAATTTTGTCAATATTTTATTGGGCCACCATTTGCCAACATTTAACAATCACAGCAATTTCTTTTGAACTTTTACCATGTTTTTTAAAAAAAGAGTTACCTTGCGTCGATCACTCGGTTCACTCCTTTTCGCATATTTCAAGCAAAACTTTCTAACTTTCAAAGTATTAACAGCAAAACTAAAGGCAGCCTATTAGCAGCGAGTAACAAACAGCAAACTGTGTCTTTTAGAAAGAAACCGAAAATATAGACTGCAGATCACTCAGTTCACTCTTTTTCCCATAATTCAAGCAAAACTTTCTAATTTTTAAAATATCAACAGCAAAACTAAAGGCAGCCTATTAGCAGCGAGTAACAAACAGCAAACTGTGTCTTTTAGAAAGAAACCGAAAATATAGACTGCAGATCACTCAGTTCACTCTTTTTCCCATAATTCAAGCAAAACTTTCTAATTTTTAAAATATCAACAGCAAAACTAAAGACAACATACTAGCATAACATACTGTGACTTTTAGGAAGAAACAGAAAGTCACGATCCGCTATAAACCTCGTTACCTCTTTCAAAATTCCTTTGAACTCGCCGACAAAGGATACCGAACAACACAAAAGTTTCAAAAAAATAATTTTCCCAGTAAGTCACAACGATCAATGTGCCGGATACTTTTGGTCAAAACTGTATTCGTCCAGGTACATACGCAAGGTAGCTCTAAAATTTTCAATCACCCTCGACGCGTTTCCCGATTATCTCTTGTTCCTGAAGTACCAGCGTGTCGATATTTCGCTCGTTTGCCTCGATTTCGCGCACACGCTGGCTACTCCCTTTTTCCTCCTCTCTCTCCATTTCCCTCCGTTCCGATCGAACAAACTGAATTACCGGGTGAAATTAAAAGCGGGCGAAACCGTGCGAACGAGATATTTGTCGGTCCGAGGCGCGAACGATCGGCGATCCTTACTGTAGAAGGCGTGTTACAAGTCGGATAATTCGAAACAAGTGTTCCGTCTAATTTACTACTTTACACGTGCTGAATAAGTAAGAGGGCGGACGCCGGGACTTTCTCTGGACGCGAATACAACCAATCGAATCGCGGCGTTATGCATAATGCATCGGTCAACGGAACCGTGAAAAATTTACGGACTATACGGAAAGCGATGTCTCAATTATGCTCCAGTTTCGTTCGATCTGTGCGATTTCCTCGTTGAACATGCAAACGGGGAAAACGAATTTTTCATGCGAGTTAATGGTTTCGTGCGGAATAATTGCACCGTGTTTTCCGATGAATTTTTATCCGGAGAAAATTAATATCGGATGTTCGTGCTCTTTTATACAGAATCATCGGTAGTTATTACTGGGACGAAGTTGTGAAAAATTTGATGGTTAATTCCGTGCTTCTTGGAAATAAAGTAATAATGTTAAATTAGACGTGTATTTTTCTTCCCGCGCGAAACGATTTGATAAATTATTGCTTTGAGAGAAGGTTTAATCAGCTATTACATTTAAAATTGTGAAATATTGAGATTAGAATCGAGTAATGATATAGAATGAATTTAGCGGTACGAAGAAAAAGTGCTCGGTACGAATACGAAATTACCTTTACCGAGGAAATTTTATGGACACAGATAATTCAATTCTAATACCACGCGTTAGGGTGCAATTTGTGAAACGTTTCACAGCGAAATGCCAGAGAAATATTTCGATTCTTTCGAAAGAAATTCTATTTTAATTATTCTAGCTTGTAATACGACTATCTTTGAACTAACCAATTCTTTCACACGTTCCTAAACAAAATGAACTAATTTCACATTTATTTTAAAGGAACTCGATATTGCAACGTGACACGAATTCACGAATGTCAATAACCAGAATTTTCGCCTACTTTATCGTCCAATTTTAGTAGTTTTCTGATAACAAAATTCTAAACTTGAGACAAACGCGGATAGGAAATGTGCGAAATAACAACGATCTGGCCGGATATTTCAATCTTCTACCTGGAAGATCAAATATTCCAAGTGAGAATTATGCAAAAGGGTACCTGGTTATTGACATAAGGGTTAATCCCTTTTCCAATAAATACTTTTGCAAAAGTTCGTAAAATCCTTTCTTCAATTTCCACGAAGAGTAAATTCCTCGTACCGCAACGTAGCTAAATCAGAACTCCAATTATTCGAGCGATCAACGTGTATCTTTCTTGGAGCGCATTAAAGTCACCTCGGTGCACCGTGCGATTGTTCCGCGAGTCTCCCGCTCGAACGTACAGATTTTCTCCGGTATTGCAACTTTTATCGTTCGTTTTGCTGATATCGTAAAGGCTCGGCTGACGTTGGAAACCCGAACGATTTCTCGGTCGAACGAGCAATATCGCTCATCATCGGCATACCATCGTCCATCGTCAGCGTTCATAATCTACGAGCGCCGTGGCAAGAAAGCGGAGCTGGAACGCGATATGAAAACGCAGAAATCGTTCAAGCCGTACGTACGTTCTATCGTGCGCGTATCTACGCCGTGAAATAGATGTAATTTGAATTTTCCTGATCGGATTCA
>NW_017100265.1:485648-504021 GCF_001263275.1 Habropoda laboriosa | reverse complement strand
GACCATAAATATCTGTCTACGGAACAGCGTCCGGTTACGAGACAAATTCTGAACGGCGAATTGGTTTCAATAATCGCCAGGGAAAAATAGAATCGCGTTTCTGCCTGACGGTGCAACACTCTCGACAAACGATTAACCTCTGTTAACCCCTTCCGCTTGTCCACGATCGATCTCGTCCATCGCGCTCTCGATTTTACGCGTGCGAATTCTACCGTCGAATGCATCGTACCAGAAGACGGTGTTCCGGATTGTCTCGCGGAGATCGGACGAGAAATCAATGTGGATTGTTTTAAAACGCAATTTGCGGGTTTGTGAAATTCTTCTCAGACAGATTTTCGTAGTTTTTCTGTTCAATTCACTATTGGTCTGATTTTTATTACTTCGATATGAATTATCGAAGTGAATTCAGTATGGGTAGCATGAATTAGTTTTACAATGTAAGTAACGTTAGTGTTATGACAGAGAACTTAGAGAGACTATTGTAGACGTCAGAGGAGTGCAGAGGTGGTTTGTAAAGTTTAAAACTGAATTTGAGAATTTAAAAAATTATCCCAAAGAGGAAAGGGAATTCATAAATTTCCAGAAAGGTGGAAACGTACTATGATATAAGTTAACCCCTTCATGACTGAATTAATTTTCTCAAGAATTTCGTGTCCATAATAAGTACTAAATTGAAATCAATTCTTTACTCAGATGAGACACACGCGCCTCAAATTACTAAATACAAGACACAAAAACCGTTGAAATCATTTCTTATTCAAGTACTCAAGTAGGACCCCACTGGTCACGAAATTATTAAATAAAAGACAAAAAAGGACCAAACTTTCCGCCAAATCTGACACTTAATAATCTTCTGAATGAGTGTTAAAAATCTTCAGAAAGTGCGCTATTCAGGCTAATCTCGCAATTCCCGCTACCAAATCGAACGTATTTCTTCGAATCATATCCTCAGCTCGCGGACGAGCGCGCCTAGATGCGGAGCCTCGGAAGTTAATAAGGGGAATAGCATGAAATTTATGCGTACATCTACCGCGGCTATCTGCGTCGTCGGTTCTTGATTGTAATACCGCGAGGTCAGCCGATTAAAATCGCCGATACATAGGTGCTCCGGCGAACATAATAAAATACAGCGAAGGAGGGCGGAGGGATGGAAAAAGGAGCGCATGTGCGCCCAGAGAGGCTCTTGGACACAAGGGAGAACGCATTATGGACATCGGCTGCTGTATATAGCGGTCAGCTCTTCGAGCTGAAGCGTAGGCGTTCACGTATGATTGCTATGAGTTTATGCTCCCACACTTGGAACGCTTGCGCCTCGTGCGTGATATTGTAACTGCGTGCTGTACGTGTCCTAGAGGAGGAAACGATTTTCAGATCGAACGACGCCCGTCGTTTGAATTTTACCGTCGTCGAACGCTAGGGAGAACTCAGCATGGACAAAGTGTGTTCGTGTTGCACGGTTAGGCTTGGAGTTTAGGTGATGCTGTTTTTTGAATGATGCACGAGATTGATGCTTCGAATCACAATGTTCGATTATTCTGTTGTGGAGATAATGGTGTGAAATATTTTTGTGACTGTAGAATTTGGACCAAGTTGATTGTGCACCTTTGACCATTTGTATTACTCGATTTTTTTACGGTTTGCTGCAATTTCGTATTAGATGTGGAAATAAATTATTTCCGACTTCTGGGGACATTCAATGTTTCATTTAGAAAGGATGAGAACAGATCTGTCGTCGAAATAATTTCTATTATTGTTGATGAGCTTGGGCTATTTTACTGGAAGATTGCGAATACCATCGCGAAGGAACTTGGTGGCTTTGAATCAATTATGTGCATCCTGTCTGAAAGATTGGATATTTTGATGGGAGACGCAAGAATTATTATAAATAAATTGGTTGGTAATAATGTAATAGTAAAACAATTCATGATGTATTTAGTATAGCAATAAACCCTCTATAATCCAATTTTTCTACTTTCATGAGAAGAAAAATTATGGTTAGTTGCAATTTTGCATTTCGATGGGAGAAGCAAGAATTTATAATTATTGTAAGCAAATTGGCTGATAATAATGTAATAGTAAAACAATGCTATGATGTAGCATAGAAATAAACCCTCTATAACCCGATTTTTCTACGTTTATGAGAAGAAAAATTATGGTTGGTTGCAATTTTGCATTTTGATGGGAGAAGCGAGAATTAATAATTATTATAAACCATTAGCTGGTAAGAATGTAATAGTACAACAATACTACGATGTAGTATAACAATAGGAAACTAGCACTTGGTTTCATTTGTGTGAAATTGCGAACACATATGTTCTTAAACTTCAAAGGAAAGAATATTTTTGAAAAGGTTGACAATTATATGTACATTTATCGTGTAATTATATTATGTACTACTTTTACAATAAGGCATCGCTGAAATATCCCAGAAGAAATATATCTGAACTTAAAAACAGAAGAAACTAAAACCTTTTCACTATCACGAAGTTCCAAAGAGCCCTAATTGTAGTATAACAATAGAAAACGGCCTAATCACTGCTATACGTTGCCATTACATACTACCTTTACAATAAGACAACACTGAAATATCTCACAAGAAACATGCTTGAACTTAAAAAAAAAAAAAAAGTACCAAAACCCATTCTTCGAGACAGCCCCAATTATACCGTAACAATAGAAAATGTCTCAAGATTGTCCCAACGTGGAACGTATCATACTGCCATACATACAAGCGTACCAAAACCGCAAGAAGATCGTCCGATCAAAAAGTCCCTCAGACCTTCTCACGTATTTAAATATCAACGATCAACGCTAATTACAGGCTGCACACGGCCGTAAGATAGTCTCGAGAGGAGCGTTATTCTTGCGCCGTTGACAGTAGTAGGCAGTCGTTGACATTCGTTCTGTTTTTGTTCCAGATACGCGAAATTGGCCTGGCGGGCATAATCGAGGTGAGTCAGTGTATGGTCGCAGGCCTTAAACCGCTGTCGCCGGTGAAAACTTACGAGGCGATTACGGAATTTTTTTCCTGCCATTTCTCCTTGTCTTTTTTTTTCCACGAGGCTCGGAAGAAGCGGGAGATAGGCCATCACGCGAGTAGTATAGCTAGTCAGGCCCAAGTCGAGTAAAAAGTCGCGAAACGAGCCTCGATAATAGCCGAGATTATCATAGGAATTATAGTAAAATGTTCCAAACCATTGGCTACCTGAATCATCCCCCTTTTATATACAAGGTGATCGAAAGGTAACGTAGAGACAGACAAAGTGTGTGTGTGCGTAACCCGAGAGATCGAAACGGCGAAGTTGAACTCTCGAGAATTAATCGACGCGTTCGTTTTCTCGTGGAAGGAAGTTGGTAATCTACAGATTGACACCGAATGCGCTCAATTTTAAATGCTCTCCCGGTCGCGGTTTTAATCGTCAAGGCGGTGATTCATCCGTTCGTACGCGAACCGGCAATTTAAAAGTTAGCCAGCCGTGTTATCACGGTTGAATTAATGGCTGCTTTCTTGCACACCCTGTATTTGAAATCGATACACAGAAGTACATGCTAATCTACGCGGTGCAAACAGCGCGGAACTGTTGCAATTAATTTCAGAGAACCGGTATGAAAGGACTATCGAAGAGCATCTCGGAGGATATCGGCACCGCGAAAGTTCACTGTATCCGGCCGCGACGTTGTATATTAAATGCATCTCGCTAGTAATAAGAGTAAACTCCGTAATGTACACGAGTGTTGTTTATTTAGTTGCTCTATGGAATATCACCACTTCCCTCCCGTGTAAAAGCCGGCCGTATCGCGAACATCTCGCGAGACGCGGGGGATCGATTAATCAAACGCTTTATGCCAGCCGAGCGTATTTTCAGCGAGAGTGCAATTTATTTAGAAACACTTCTCACTCTTACGGGAGAAATCAAAATTTACAAATAAACTACGCGTATACCTTGTTACTGTCAACGAAGCTCTTCGTTCTTCGTGTCGCGACTTTCAGTTTCTTACGAGGGAACATCCGGAAGTGATAATCACCGATATTGATGAAACTTTGGTATATAATACCACTTAAAAAAATATTTGGCACGTATTTTTTTTTATCGGCAATCGTTCACATTGACGGAGTGAAAATCGCCTTCAAAGATAAGGGTAGTAAGCATCGGTATTTGGTCAAAATAATTTTTTTTTTTAGTTTTCAAATTCGGTACTTTAAACTATTCCTCTGTCTCTAATAATTTTAAAGATATTAGATATATTTACTTTACCTCCAACATTGACGACGATTTTCATCCCTTCGCTCTGGACGATTGCCAAAATAAAAAAATACGCGTCGAATATTTTTTCCAAAATTTCACCAAAATTAACGTTATCACTTCAAGATGTTCTCTCGTTAGAATAAGACCACTATACTCTTTTCACAATTAAACAACAAACTCGATCGAAAGATCGATCAGAAAGTTTCTTCACCTCGTTCAAAGAACCGATCAACAACATCTAAGCAAGCTCAACCGACCTAAAAAACGTTAACACCAATTCCCTGTTCGAAAAGAGAGAGAGAAAGAGAGAGAAAAAGAGAAATGGCAGGTCGTTGAATAGACACCATGAATCTAAGTCCAAGTTTCTTTTTTACCCTCGAAGTTATGTCGACCAGTTTAAGGAAAACACAGCTGTTAGTACTCGTTTAACGTCAGCAACCCTTCTCCCGGCGCAACGTTGAAGTCTCAACTACACGGTCTCGCTCTTAAAAAGGAAAGCTTCAATCTAGAAGAACAATTTACGACTACTGTCCTCCCTCTTTTTTCGCTCGGAGGCGAAAGAAAAGAAGCGATCAAAGCATTCCTGGCCTATTAAAACATCGCCGGCGAAATCGGCAGAAAAGAGTGTACGAAAGGTAGAAAGAAAATGGTGGAACGACGACGACGGTTACAGAGTAACGTGCACAGCTAAACGACCTCGATATCGTTCATTTAAATACATCTTCGATTAATCAGCCCGGGCAACAAAAGAAGATATCCGAAGAAATCGTGGATCGATGGTTTTACCGCGCTGACGACACACATACGTCTTCTGTCGGTTCGAGCGAGCAGATGTCTGCCATCGGGGCTTGTCTTCGACAATTCAATAAAGCATTTCTTCCGAGTGGTGCCGTGTTCCGGCGAGCTCTCAGGCTCGTTCGCGTCTCGTCTAGCCGGAGAGCGCGGCTATGTTCTAGTGAGAACATCATCGATCATCATTAGCTGCTGCTCCACGATAGCCGCGTCCAGCTCTACCAGTACCAACATGCCAGTCGGAAATTATTTAAGCGGCTGTCGTACCAAAAATCGAACCACGTTCCTTCGTTCCTTCCTTTCCTCTCTCTCTTTCTTTCTCTATTTCTTATAATTATCCGGCCACCAGGTTTGCTCGTTTCGAGAGAGATAATTAATAACGCGGCCGATTGGGAAATGATCCTGTGACGGAACGTTGAACGCTGCTTTCATAAGCGGTTTGATGAGTGATGATCCGTGGCTCGCGATTTAATTGGTGTGTGAATTGAGGAAATTGCTGGGTCGGGCGAGGCACGGAAGTGTCGAGTTGTTGGTACTCTTGAAATAGTTTATTGAGCAATTTTGATAACGGCGTTTGATTGCAAATTTGCAGAATGGCGCGTTTAGAATGAAAGATTAATTTTCTCGCGTTTATTTTACTTCGATGAATGTGTATCGAAATGTGAAGGAAGTACCATTGATACTCTGAAGTTCTTTGTATATTTTCTGAAATCTTGCAGTTTTAATAAAAATATTAAATACACGGTAAGAACTTCTTTACTATCTCACACACTTCAGTTTTTGATCTGGTTAAATTTTAGATAAAAATTGGTTGCTCAAATTTTTCTGGATACTGCAAAATTATTAGCGACCAGGCTTGTAAAAATTTCAACTCATTGTCGACACCACGCTATTTTGAAAAATATTGCAAATAGTATACACCAAAATGTAAAGGAAATACCAGTAATACTTTGAACATCTTTGCGTACATATTTTCCAAGCATTAAATATACACACAAACTACATTTTTTTATCTACTTAAATTTTGAATAAAAATTGGACACACTAAATTGTCACTGCAAATGGGAAAATTATTACCAGCCGTGCTCGTAAAATTTTCAGCTCATCCTCGATGTTGACAATATTAGCCGTCTTCTCTTCCAACGTTTTACGCAACGACACTAATTTACGTGCAAACGGAACAGCCTAACTCCATGCATAAATCAAGCAAACAATTCGACCCGTCAATAACTATCAATAAACGAAAAACAATTCCATTAGACGTTACACGAAACACTTAATAAGTACACTTTCTACCCGGCGACCGGGATATTTAAGCGAGCAGACGGATCATCGTTCATCGAATCAGCGTTCAGTTTCGAGGAGACTGTCTTATAGCCGTTTCCAAGCGTCCACAGGCCACGATCGAGTCTGCTCGTTAGGGAGAAATTTATGATAATACAACGCAACGTCTGTTTATGACGGAAGAAGGCGGAACGACAGGGCGAAGCGGATACTAATGCAGCCGATTGGACAGAACCGAGCATGAAGCTTAGATAATGCATCGTGCTCCGGATAAGTAGATAAAAATCCTCTTTCTTTACTCACTGCGAACCATTCAATTCTCCATGCTCATGATCCTCGTCGTTCTAGTTTCACATCATGCTAGTTACCCGCCATGAATACGCCATTCAATACGCAGCGCGTTTACGTTTATTCGACAATAGTTTTCGTTAACTAACGTGCTACACGCCGAGATTGGAGAAGAAATTTCCACCAAAAGAACAAGAACAAAGAGAACGATCGTGTAGAATTTGTATTTATCGTTCGGGGTATCTTTTGTTCCTCCAACTTTAATCCTAATTGATAACTGTATCTTATCGACCGGAACTCATGTGGTTCTCGATGCTCGTAATCCTGTTAGTGTTCGTTCAGAACTTACCACGTTACAAACGTTCCATTCAATTCGCTGGGTATTTATGTTTATTTGACAATATTTTCTGGCTACAGGCGTCAATTGTCTGTGAATAGAAATTCCATCGATGTGTTTGTCCGGCAAATAACGGCTCAGAGTTTGAAGCTTGTTTGCTAGTAAATTATCCACTATTTGTTCGTCAAACCTAACGTTTCACGAATGAAACTTTCGAATCAATTTAGACTCGATCGTACTTCTTTCCAAATTTTTCAAACTTCGGAAGCGTAATAGACGTAGATTTCTTGAGAATAGTTATCTATTTCGCAAAACTCTAGCTGGCACTGCTCGAAAGAATAGGTGTATCGACACTCTTCAACTTTCACAAAAGCAACATAAACAAATTTCCAAAATTTTCGACTCGTTCGAAAGGTCTGCAAACGCAAAGATCGCGAATTTAACTGAGAAATACATACATTACACGCCTCGAAAGGCTACTTAGCTCGCCTTAAAACACCGACAACTCTTTGTCCGTCAGAATTAACACGCGTTCGCGTATCTTCTGGTTATCTTCTATAAGCAGGCGTGCACGCGAGCCGGGAAAACACTCGTCCCCGTATAAAATACGCGTGTACGTACAGTGATACGTATTCTGATAGCCAACAGCCGAGAGCAGCACGATAAAACATAAGTTAGGAAAAGAGGCGCACGTGTTTATGCGTTGCGGCGTGCACTCGAGGCCCACGCAAGCCTGACAGGTAAGTCGAGCGGAGGACGCAAGAACGCCGTCACGATCTATCGATCAGACGCGACGATCCAGGGAAGGTACGCGCGTAAATCTTCCGCTCGATCAGTACCTGGGAACGAGACTGTCGTTAGCAGATATCGCCTCTCTCTTTCTCTTTCAGCTGTCCGATCTCTTATTCTACTTGTTATCGAAACGACAGATTTTCATCTGGCGCACGATCTCGCGGGAAATTTATAATTCCGCGGTGCTCAAGGTGGCCGCCTGCTAGTTTATTAAGGGGAACTAGCTGTGATGAGATGCAAGCTGCAAATATTGGGACAGCTATTATGTTCGTGCAAAATTATAGTTCATACTATTATTTTCCAGCGTTTTTCTCGTAAATTGTAGATTTGCGAGAAGAATAGGAGAAGAGAAAGTTTCGTTACTTTTTATACGCAACACGATGGGTTACGTAGATTTTTTAAATTTGCACTAGTTTTTGGCGTAACGATGATAACACGAATTTTTTTTATATTATATGAAAGCGGTTGTTGAGACAAGTTCAACGAGCAAGAAGAAACTCAATTTCTTGTCAGTGTTTACTGTGAGATAATCAGTGACACGCTACAAGGATTTTACTTTTATTAGGAACATAATTTCGATTAATTCCTATTGCAATGTCACGTAAGAAAATGCGTTAAATTGACGAATCCAATAAATGACGTTTCATAACGAAAAGTCATCGAAACACATCACTAAACAAAAAGTTAAGCTCATTTACTGTCCGAACAGTCACATTTGTACAATCTCAAAACGTTCTTCGAAGAGAATTAATTACACCATTAAATCTATACGAATCAAAAGAACTTCCACTTTCTAACATAAAAACGTCTCTCTGAAAAGAAAAACATTCTTTCTGTTCCAAATATCACTCTATAAATACCGTCATATTCCCCCCTTCGACCGTTAAACGATTAAACCATCCTAAACACGTTAACTACCTCCACATACCTAATCGAACCTCGCAAAAGGTAACATTCTTCAATATCGTCTTACAAAGCAACAATCCTCTCCGCCGAGAAATCAGACACTCGATCCACGGATCCCCAGCAACGAACGACTCCTCCGCCTCCGTATCTTCGGAATTCTTTTCTCAGGGAACGCCTGCACGCGCGTGATTCGACGTCGAGTGGTTCGCCGGTGGAATCGATACCTGGACGCAGGGTGCACGATCCTCAAGTGTCACGATGCGTGCAGTGGCCCATTAATTACGCGATTAATTACCTCCTAATTACCAGTATCTCCGCCATAGACCGCCTATCGTCCCGCCGGCGAAGCAACTGCGAATCTCGTGTTCCGTTTCGGGAACCCTGTACCGGACGATTTCCTTTCCCAGAGGCGGAGGCACGCGAGCTTCTCGTTCCAAGAAGAAGAACCTTAAATCTGCTATATACCTGGCCAAGCACACTCTCGACCGGCCTCTCTCCATCTTCCCGCGACTGCGCGTTTTCCAAATGGCACGCGTGTGTCCGCGGACGAATCGAGCGGCGTAAAGATGGCAGGTGAAGTACTATGCGTGCGCCCCTCGTGTCTGATTTGCTGGCGAGGCCGGCCAGACGTCGGCCCAGAATCTATTTAACGCAATTGAACACATAAGTAGACAGGAATTTTTACCGGCGAGTGTTGCATTTTGTGACTGTGTGCACGATTGTTTGTCGTTGATGATCCTCGTTCGGGGGACTGTTGGTTAATAATTGCATGGAAGATGTAAGTTCGAATGCTACAGTAATTATTCTTTTCTCCGTTGCGTGTTTCGTTCTGCTGTCTCTTCGTCTGACTTTGTAGAGTTACAGTGACGTGAATTTTATCGATACGAGGTTTTGTATCAACTTTGAGTGAAAGATCAAATTTTTCTTATTCGTCGATGAGAAAAAGTTGAACGAATGTTACAATACGAAATTACTAGTTTTTATTTTATTAATCGTGGCACAAATGCTTGTCAGAGAGCGGTTATATTAGTAAAAAAAATTAATTGCAATTCTAGCTTTCGTTTTAATTTACAAGACTGAGGATTAACAAACGTAGTTAATCTATAATACCCTAGCTTTCTTTATCAGTACTAAAGCAGTAAATAGCTGACGCTTAGACGCATAGTCAGCAAAAGGAATCACAAGTGGTTAAAAAATTGTAGGAATAAATTCTCTCGAATCTACCGGTGTGTGTTTAAACTAGGTTTGATGTTTACGACGATATCACCGATAAACGAGTGTCTAAATAAATCTATGGAAAATTAGTCGATACATTTCACGCAAGTGTTCAGGTTCTAATGGTGAAATTTGAAATTCAGTTTATGAATTACCGCCATTTTGCCGCATATTATATTTCACGCTGAACACGGATAATTTATTCCATTTAAATGTCGATAATCATTATGGTTATACAAATAATCTTGTATACGAGATTTTTAAGAAACCTCTCCATCGAGAACAGCACTTTCGAGGATCGCCGGCTAAGCATGATTAATGAACTTCCTCGAACCAATTTTTTACTTTCAATCTGTTACAATCGTTCGATTCTGAAACGGCCAGCCGGGCCCCGGTAGTATTTGCCATAATTTTATGTATCTCTGGCCAGCGCTCCGGCCGGATAATAACTCATTTTAAACGGCCCGGTAGTAATGGCAAGCATAAGAAATATTATCGAGTCAAATGCTAATGATGATGTTGCCTTTCAGCGATATATCAATCGTCCGAGGTCTCGTTCGAGTCCGGCGTGCGTGTACACTTTTACGAGATGGACTCCAGCAGATATTATCGTGCGTTAATTTCCAACGAAATACGTAACAGTACGCATGTCGACAAGATCAAGCTCACCACGAACGTTCTTAAGTGTCCTGAAACCTCTTTAAACGCGATCTCCGTTATAATTCAAAAGAACAGCACTTCCGTCGTTTTCAATCGCTGAATTCTTCAGTTGTCGTTCAGAAAAATACACTTTATAAGTATAACAGTACCTTTTAAGCTGTAATTATTGCAAGAATGCTTGTGCTGTTGAGAAAGTTACGCATAGGTGAGATTTTAATATTTGGAATCATAAATATGAGAGAGATATTTTGGTCGTCGCGCAGTTTTATCTATATCTTTTTAAATAATTTCATATTTTAGTCGCTTCGAGAGTGAAATGCTTTTTCGAATTTAACGAATATTTATTATTCCATCGTTCTTCTCTTAAATTATACATTTTTATGAAAAATTTCTGAATAAGCAACAAGGCTGAAATGAAAAGAAGGTAAAGAAAAAAGGAGAATATAAATCTGTTACTGAAGAATTTTGTTGGCGAAGGAGAAAGAGCATTTCGTTCAACAAAGAAAAAGTTATCGTCCTAAACACGTTACCAGAAATTTGTTTCCAATGTGCAGTTCACCTTTGCAAACTGCATAGCGCACGAAAGCGCAACTGCTATATGTAGATCGTTACAGCGTACCTGGATGTCTTTTCGCTGCAAGGTACTCTTAAGTACATATTTCATCTCCTAATAATGGCGTACGAAAGTACAGAAAGCTCTAAGTTCAGATCGACGCACGATATACATCCAACAGTGGAATAAAACAACTCGGCCGATCTCTCGTTCCTACGAAAAAACCGAACCCCTTTCGCACGAGTAACCGTGACTTGACACGAAACGCCATCCTCTCCGCGTTTCTTCCGCGCGAGTTACTTTAAATCATCGCGGTAATGGCCGAGCGCGCTTCGTCCACGGCCATGCTTACGCAGTGTTAATGGGCGAGCACGCGAATCGCTCGCGCCCCGATATGCGGCCGTAATTATATCGCGACTACTGAAAATCTTTCCGCGATCTACTGTAATTGCACGTCACCTGCCGAGGTTAGCCTAGCCCCATGGACACGCGATTCCCGCCCGATTTCCAGCAACTCGTAACCTCTGAGGCACAAACCATCACCAACAGGCCTCTCTTTCAGTTGGTCAGACTATTCTGCGTTTTAGAATTCCGCGAAAAAGAGAACTAGGAGAAGCTAATAACGAGCAGACATCGCTGGCTAGCCTTAGCACGCAATCCGCAGCCGTTCGTGACGTTCCTCGACCACCGCGTTCTCAATGATTGAAATGTACGTAGGTAAATACTGAGACGAGAAGAGCTTGTTCCGCCTAAACCTGTTTCTGGTCCTCCTGAAATCTTCAGCTTAAGGTTCTTGGCGAGACACGCTGACTTATTGTTGGTAGCAAGAAAACGAGAAAAAGAAGGTTTCCAACCCGCGATCCTCAGGTCCACAGCGTCAATGGACAGTAGCTTTGACTGATTTCACGATCGCGCTTTATTTCTTCCATCGACTGTACACTGTTGCTTCCAAGTTCATCGTATCGACTATCTCACTTGGTCTCGATATGCCTTATTCTGTAGGAACCTGAATGAACCTTCTGTATGAATGTAAATGTGACTATTTCGGCCAATGACAAAAATACACGTGCCCTGTCTTCCGTTAGGTAACTTCTCATCTTTGCACAGAACTGTGCAAGGACAAGAGGGATATTTCGTTCACACATCTTGACTCTTCCGCCACGCAATTTTATGCGACCAAATAATGGCCAAACAATGGCAATACGTGTTAGATTCTGTTAGAGAAGGTGGACTTATGGGGATACGACCCAATCAAACTTCTTTCCAGCTCTGCACAGTACTTCCTTCACCTAATCGATAGCTAACGAAGCTATCGAAGGTAACGATAATTGTTCCTCGATGTCGCGTTTCGGCGTGGAAAAATTTGAGAAAAGCGTGCAGCCGGTTGCTTAAGTAGGGCCAAGATACTAAATAGACGTCCTCGGAGCGTCGCGAGCCAGGGCTCGTTGCACTTTTGCGCACTTACCGGCGACTTAAGTGGCTCCGCTTCCTCTCGAGTGCACGTGCGACTACATGAGCGCGTACTTAATGGGCCGCGTGGCCCGCGGTACCTGTCTGGTACCCAACGCCGGTACCGGCAGGCATTACGACTATCGGCTCCTATTAAACCGGGTGTATCGCGCGATTTACTTGGATACAGCATCTCGTTTCAGAAAGCCGTGCGTGTGGCAAAATGGCCGCGGTGAAAATTTTATCCTTTTCTCATTTTTCGCCTCGCGTGACACTTTGTTGTAACCAACACACTTCTTTATACCTTTCCTGCCTACGTTCCTTCGCCACTTTTTCCTCTTCTTTTTTCTTCTGCCTCCTCTGTTCGTTCGAAGGAAATGATTATAAAACTCCTCGGCGAAGGTAGGGACAGAAATAGCAGCTTTCGATATCGAAATAGTCTATTTGCCATGTAGCACGTTGGATAAATGTTGATGATCTTCCAGGTCTGGATTCACGTTATTGCCACGATGTTCCTCGCTGATAGAAAGATAGAGCCTTGATCACTTTAGAGGAGTTTCGTTTAATTATCCTACCTCGTGTGTTCCGATACGTCTCGTTCTCTTTCTTCGGGGGATAACTATGCGTCGCTGCTTATCGAGATTGCGATCTTTTCGTAGTGGTGATGTCTCTTGTATTTCTGTTTCAATTTTTGTTTACTCGGTGAAGAATTTAGATTAACAGGAGTTATTGGTCGGCGTTGATAAACTTTTGTTGGACTTCTTCTGAGTTACGTTTGTTCCTCTCTTTTGGAATGCAACAACATGAGATGTGTTAGGGGATATCGTTAACGGGCTGGGATGGAATTTTTGATTCTGGAATGAGTTTCTTAGAGTTGAGATAAATTTTTAGCGTTATGTTGAGTATTTAAATTTTATGTAAATTTGGTCGACTCTTATTAGTTTCTAAAAATATGTATATGTATTTAGTAGAAATTATATTATACAAATAAGTGATTATAATTTTGCCTCGTGCATACATCTTTTTTTAAATAATTGCAAATAAATACTTGTTTCTTTTAAGTTATAACAGAAACTTTCTTTTAAAAGAATAGAAAAATTTATTCGTAATAATTCGAAGAAACAGAAAAATTTCTCTTTTTATAATAGAATCTAAACGAAACTAAGGCTTCCTCGAAACAGTATCTACTCTTGAGGAAAACACTTTTCACTGCGTTACATCAATTTCCTATGAATCTTTCCAGAAACTAACTGACAATTTATTATTTATTTTACCATTCTCTCCATAAAGATACAAAGATGTTGGTAAATCTTCATCACAGTTATCGAACTTTTAACCGAACACATAAATTACGTGTTCTTGCATACACAAGTACTTCCACCCCAGTGGGTCCAAAATTAAATAAAAATATCACGTAGCCCACAGACAGAGAGAGAGAGAGGAAGAACAGGCTGTGCCTTAATCAAATACGCGTGCTTAATTCAGCACCCTAAGGGATGGAACCCTTCGAAGAATTTTTCAAAAGGCAAACCTCGTCCAGCTTACCAAGAACGCACTTTGCTTCTTCCCCACGTCTTTCGTTGCAGAGCAACACTCTCTTCCCCCCCAGACAAGTGTACCTACAATTTACCGATAAATATTCATTCCGTAGCATGTTTCAGTACGCCAGCCCATAATACTACGTTCGCTCGAAGACCAGTTTGCGGCGCAGCTTTCGTCCGATATAATAACCCGGCCGTTATCGTTATCGCTCATCCTGTATTGCCGCTTACACATTTTTCTAGGGGATATTATTCCCACGTAACGATTGCAATAAATCCAGGTGACGCACATGTACGACCGAATCGAGCGAGCTCGATGCCATCAAGACGCTTACACGTTCCGTACCGGTTTTCCGTTGCGCGTTAAGACTATCGAATTCAATTAAACGCAACCAGCCCCCCTTCTCCCTCCCCAATTTATTCCAGCGAAATCGTCGGAAATTGTCACTTGGATAAACTGTTTTAGCTTGGTCTCGAGAGAAGCTCGCGAAGCAAGTTAAAATAGCGGCCATTTCGGGCCACTTCTTTTCTACCTCGTTGCGAGGACCAACGGGAAGGCGCACGCGCAAACGACATCCTACCAGGCAATATATCGATCCATTTAATTAACCTGCGCCACGATTTCGTACAGAGGCCATTTTGCCGACCTCGAGGAAACTCGAAACTCTCTCCTTTCGCTGAGAAATGAACCTGTTCAAGCAGAGTCCGGCGTAGGCGGTGGCGTTCATTTCCTCGGCAGGTTGGATTTTTTGGGTTAAGGTTACGATTAGGATGATAAGAGTGTAGGGTAACAGGGAATGAGAATGTCGAGGTGACTGTGAGTAAGAATCAAAATGGTCACCGGTGGGAAACGGAGTTTGGGGGAAATGTGTTGTGAGATGTGGAGAGTGGAAATACGAAAATTTGAGAAAATTAGTCATAATGGATTATTGGAAAAATTGTAGAATTTAGTAACTTATAGTGTATCAGAAAGAGCGACTATTATTTAAATTTTAGCTTCTTTACTTGTACGAATTTATATTTTATACAGAATACACCCTCCTTCATGGTTCTATTTGTATTGAAAATTAAAAATTTCTATGTCACTTCGTCTAGAATTTTATGTTGTTATTTGCATCTTCAAACTTTAAAAGACGTATATTTATCAAGGCACACTAAGCTTGACGC
The DNA here is from genome assembly GCF_001263275.1 of Habropoda laboriosa. NCBI lineage: Eukaryota > Metazoa > Arthropoda > Insecta > Hymenoptera > Apidae > Habropoda > Habropoda laboriosa. The sequence continues at coordinate 488,790 of NW_017100265.1, read as the reverse complement.
AAGAAATGGCGACACGAGCGTGTGTCATGAATTTACTTCATACTTTGATTCATATTTTCGAAGATCTGTACAAATATTTTACTTTGCAAGTCAAGTCTCAAATCTTTGCACTCGGGAGCGTTTCAACCTTTCGTTCCACCAACTCGATAATTATAGACAGTATTTAGGATAAAAATTGAGCAATTATTTGTTCGATATGAATACGAATACATTTACATTTTATAACCTTCTACGCCAGTGCAATTGGCATTGCCATAAAAGGTAGAATTTTGGTAATATCACAACTGATTTTATTATTATAATGATACAAGTCCAAGGATCGGAATCAGAGTGTAATTTCTAAACACCAACTTTTCTCTGACGGAAAATGCCTGCGCGAGAGTAGATATAACGTCGGTAAAAGTTACTATTGGTCGTTTCTATTGCGAGGGTGTGGGTCTCGAAGATTCGATTGGTTATTGAAAGGGTGGAGGTGGTAGTTTTGGAAAGTTCGGATTTTTCGGCTAATCCCCATGCTTCTGACTAATTGTAAGTCACGTATTTACGTTCGAGTGTGTCTGAGAATGCGGAAAGAATCTAACAGCATTCGAAATGCAAAGGGTTGGTATAAATTATTACACAATCTTCTAGATCCAACTCTAGAGTATCACACCTATATAAATAAAAATATATCCGTTACACCACAAGATTCCAGCCAAAATAATTCTCCCAGAGCATCTACAATTTTCTACCAACCGTTCACGTTCGCCTAACATTCAGACGAGTGTCTCGATACTTATGAACGAAAGTGCACGACCAGGCATCGCCTAGGTAGATCGCGAACGAAACGAAAGGCCGCGCGCGTGTGCACGTGGTCTGGCGGAGCCGTTTAGCATTACTAAATGATGCCAGCGGTGGAACAATAAAACCGCGTGGTCGGCCCTCCGCGCTCTTCTCCAGTCCGCGCATGTAAATCCGCTCCTCTCTCGTTCCCCTGGCGATGCACGCGGTTTTCTTTACGATTTCTTCGGCCGGAATACCGATCGGGGGCCCGTGCCAATTAAAGAGGAACGAATTATTATATCGCATTGTGCGACAGAAAAGGGATCGAACCGCAGGACCATCTAATTAGCTTCGCCCTCATTTAGCACGGCTAGAGGCGCGCTCACGTGTACTTATGTAGTACTTACGCGCGAACCTACACGTACATAGATATACATATATACACGTAGCACGCGTGTTCACCTAGCCAATGTGCACGTGTGCTACCGCATTATGCGACGTCGGGTTACGGGCCGCGTTTTTTCCTCTTCCGGTTGGTCCGGAATGGTAGTGGTATAGTATGTCTCCGGCCATAGTTCCCGCCGGTTAGTTCGAAGCTCGCGATAGCTTAGGGCTCGTACGTTTCCGATCGCGCAGCTTCCTTTTGTGTGCGGATAACGACGATCGACGTGGCAGATAAGGGAGGAGGCCGTGGTTCGCATCTCTCCTCTCTCCTCTATCTGCTTACACCACGACAGATTTTTCTTCGTTTTTAACAGTGGACACGCTGCCGCAGATTCTATATGGACAATGGAAGTTCCGGTGGCCGACGTCGAGGTCGTGGCCACTTTCCTCGATTCTCGAACGCGCGATAAGGGCCGGTGTGTTATCTATCGAGCCACTTCTCCGTCGGGGGAATTCCAGCTAGCGCCCGGTAGCCGGCTACATTAAGGGGGATTTCGATTCCGCGTCGAGGAAGAGAAGAGATCGGTGTCCGTAAAACGTCGATTTTATCGTTTCCGATCCGTAGACCCTGAGGATTCCTGCTACCACTTCGTTCAGCTGTTTTCCTTTTTCATCTCTCTCTTTCTCGCGTGCAGCTTTCCGATCTTCCTTCAACTACACCAAGAACTTTCCTTGTTCTGATAACGAGCAGAGAGCCTTGTGTATATTTTCGAACAGGTAGTCTCGTAAAAGGAAAAGAAATTTTACTAGTTTCCATTCTCGACACACGTCACCGGGTGTACTCTCTGTGCAGCAGTAGCTGGAATAAGTTGCGAACAGTTCCATCTCGTCTAAGGACAACTTGGATATGTACGTTACAAAAGGTTCGAGGAAACAACAAAGAAAGATGCTGGCTCGTAAAGTGTACTCGAAACGCTCGTCTATTCATAGTCGGGCGATCTTTATTCGTTCATGGAAATGCGGCGTGTGTGTGTAGGTCCCGCTTTGAAAAGGTCGCTCACAATAAACCAGTCGCTGGCAATTTACTTCTTGTGTACGTTCCCTCTGTAATTCCGATAAACCTTCGAGCTTATCAGTAGGAGAGAACGGTTCCTGTGGAATTCGCGCGTGCTCCTGGCGCCACCAGATCGACGCCGGCATCCGGACGCTAGAGCTGAGGCTCTTTTACACGCATTACGCCGCGCTATGATAATGAAACGCATAACTTCGACGGGAGACCGCGCCGAATCGAATTCCTGCCGGAAAGCACAGCCACGAGGCGGCCCACGTATAAACGCGGATTGAAATTCTAAACGCTGATACGTCTCGGAGAGCGCGTAATGCGAGTGCGTTGTTAAGAGCGAAGCTGCGGAGTTTAAAAAACGAGCGACAACAATCCGACGTCTAATGGGGAATACGGTATCGCGAGTTTTGATTTGCTTTTCTCAAGTCGCCTTTCGTTTCGTTTTTGTGGGAGTATTGTCAATTTGTAATCGTTTTGACAAAGATATCAACCCTTTTGGAGATGCAAATTTTTTCAAGTGTAGGTACTTAAGGTGCATACTTAAGAAATGCGTACTTTTAATTTAAAATGAAAATTTAGTTTGAAATTAAATTAATACATACTCGAGATTGTGCTAGAAATGGATTTAAGGGTGTTCATCACCTCGAGGCTTCTAAAATAGGGAATAGTTTGAGAATTTTTTTCAGAGGCAATTAATGAATTATAAATGTAACTTTCAGCCTTCTTCTCGAATTTTTATAAAGTAAAAATGTTACAACATGGAGGAGTTGGAATATCGCCATTGCTGACAAGGATTGAATAAAAATGTATTACCTACTTACGATATAGCAGACGGGGTTTCGTAAATAGCGAATAACTCCTCCATTTTATAACATTTTTACTTTTGAAAAATTTGAGAGAAGAGATGAAAGTTACATTTATACCGCCTGAAAA